>NW_026460212.1:0-68518 GCF_021730395.1 Mercenaria mercenaria | reverse complement strand
CCCATCTTTGGCTGAATTATGGCCCTTTTTGGACTTATTGGTCCATATTTTGCCTATGCTGTTTGTCATATGGCTTTAAATCTTTGACCATTTGTTTACCATCATAGTCTACATAATTTAGACAAGACTACATAATTAAGACAAGGACTTAAGCTCAGTAATGGTCACTTATTTTCGACATAGAAATTAGTTAAGTTTGGCATACCATTCCATATTTTGTCTAAACGGTTTGATATATGGCTTTGAAACTTTGAACACTTTTTTACCATCATGGCCACACATTGCATATACACTATGTATGTACTAGTAGTGCAAGACTTATCCAAATCCGCAAATACAGGTACATTGATTGTCTAATCTATTTTTCTTCTTTTGTCTGAAAATCTCAGGTAATCTCAGGTAATATCTTGACCCCATACTTCCATGAATTCTTCAAACAGTCGGGCACGCAGTCAACAGACAGCTCTTGTCTTATCTTGGCTTTGGACTTCAGTCAATAACCGTCTGTGTAGGCGCTATTAAATATCATGTTGCGTAGAGCCCCTTTCAATGTCAGCTTTTAACGAGAATTATCTCCCTTAATTACTCTTATCAAACAAATTTCTCAGACAGGACTGTCTCCCTTACACTAACTAAAGTCGTATCATTCGTGGTCTTTTTTTTTTGCATTGATCTTGGTATTGCTTTGGGCAGTACATTGAAATAAAGCTCGAATATTACTCCATAGAAAGCAGCAATATATTAAGACCGTTTTTCGATGTTGTTTTATAAATTCTTATAGAAATATTATTTCTGTAAAATTAACTGATAAAATATAGGAAGAGATTTATTATTTCTTAAATAAAGCTGAAATATTACTCCATAGAAAGCAACAATATATTAAGGCCGTTTTCAATGTTGTTTTATAGATTCATATACATTCATAGAATCATCAGTTTATAATCGGACACCTATGATTTTCATATATTTCCATAAGAATACGCTGAAAATAAAACAATAAAGAATACCATCAATTTATTCAATATCGTAATAACAATATGGACAGTTTCATTTCATTAGAACATTTGAGATTTGGTAACAACAACAGTTTGAATAACAACACCCACACTTTTCAAAGTCACACTTTCTCTTTGAACAATTAATATCATTTAGGAGTTGCTCAAAAGAAGAATTCGTCGTTTGCCACAGTAATTGAGTCTACATGATCTTGAAAATTACGCCATTAACAAGTGGCAAAACATTAAGCTTTTAATAGAATAGAAATTCATGTGTTTTTCTCTCTATGCCATTGTTTACATATGCGCTGATTTAGGGTGCACAGAATAGCTTTGGTCATTGTTTCCGTTATTGGTTAAAAACATTTTTAGCTTTTTAAATTTCTATCAAATAGTGTTCATTCACTGATATTTTTATATACACACTGATTTGGTCTGTAAAGAATAGCTTCGATTTTCATTTGATGACATATGGAAAATAACACAACAAGCAAACATTTAAAATGTACGTCAGAATGTCTGTCTGCATGTCAGTAAAAGAATGATATGAAAATTTATACAATAATTCGGGTTTAAATATAAAATTCATCAACCTAACCTCTATACCATAAAACATTAAATATATTAGTTGTACTTCTTTTTACCCGATTCAGTACTGCAGTAATTCTTAAAGCTCAAACAGCTTATTTTGCATTGTTTTAAGTCTGGCTAACTTTTAATAAAATATTGATTTCATTTCATTTTGTTTTATCCAAGTTTAAAACCCAATCTGACCCCAGACAACTTTACAGATAAAAACATCAATGTTATATTTTGAAGAAATAATCAAACTCTTTTTTAAAAGTATTTCTTGTTTTAACTTTGTTCTGGTTGTGTGTGTAACGTACTTATCTAGGTACTCCCAGTAACGCAATATGTTTAACATATAGATTTTCTGAAACATAGCAGTATTTTGTCATTTTGGCAGCTCTACTTTCACAATTTTTGAAATGTTTTAAACTGTACCGGTATTTATATGCTTTGTTATATTTTCATCATTGGGAATACTGTGATAGGTGAAATTTCTAATCCAGGTTTCTTTGAAGTAATTGTAAAGGTCAGACTGTTGATTTAATATTTTAGATGTTTGTATTTTCAATATTGTTGAATGATAATGTATTTTGGCATATTTTTACAAGATTTGCATTAAAGTTCCACTACTAACACCTGAACGAGTATTATATGAAAACCTGCGTTTGTAGCTTTGACTTCGTAATTACTGAAAATATGTCCCATTGCATCGGATCTGACTAAATAGTCATGCATATGTTAAAGCATAACCAACAAATAAACAAATAACTTTTTCCTATTTCAAACCGAAATGCTTACAGATCCGTCGCGCTCCTTCGGATTTATTTTTCGGAGGAATGCTCCAAAACGAGGCTATAATTTATGTAATTTATTATAAAGAGCAATAACTAGAAACAGAGGAGCTAAAAAGGAAGAAGTAAAGATTGTGACAAAAATAATACGTTGCCAAATTGTATAAACTCTCGACTTTTACTCCTGAATTATATTATATTGCAACTATATTTGGTAAATTCAGTCATTCAGTCAACGTTGATATATGCATGTGAAGAAGCACTCTGCTTTTACTCGCGATTTTTATAATGATATTTTACTTTTAAAAAAAGTAGAGACATTTATAATATCAGATAAAATATATAAGAAAAAAAAAACACAACATCTTTACTTCGATATGCTATTCTCCAAATTATCTATAAACATTAATCAGGTTGAAATACTTACATTTTTTATCAAGTTCTAATAAATTGATATGTGAATTGAATGCCAAAGCACTGATATTCGGCAATTGGGGTAAGAGGCCTCAGGGTGCAGGGGCCATGACTGAAAGTTTGTTTAAATAAAAGTATTTTATTATTATTACTATAATTATTGTTACTATTATTATTATTATTGTGTACACGCCATTGAATATGTCAGTGTATAGTATTAGGCGTTTAATCAAATTATTCAGTTTCGGTTTCAGTAATAAATTCCTATAAACATATATACATATACATAGCACAGTAAGGTAGAAGAAACGTGCGGTACGGCTTTTATCGTGAGTCACATATAATAGGCTGAACACAACTATATCCGGCTGTTCTTTATTTTTATATAAAATTCACTCAATTTAAAATGTTTTTTCGACATTTTCTAGCCTATCAGATTTTCAGAGAGACTTATATTCCCATAAAGAATTATATCGCTACTTCAGGAAAACAAAAAGAAAAGGGGGTGTTAACTTTTATATCAGAAATCTACAGTTCGTTAAATACAACCCGCTGAATTTATTCCTTTTCGCTTCTTTCAATTTCTCTTTTCAAAACATTAGATTCTTACGCCGCCATTTTTACATAGCATGCGATAGGAACATGCCGATTTCGATAGAACGCTAAGTGATACATACTGAAACGCGGTATAGGAAAAGAAAACACGATGCTGTTGAGAAAGGGCGCGAGGAAATGGAGAAAGATTAGCACTATTTATATTTGGACTACTTGTGACTAAACCAGCGGAGGCTTACATTTGATTTGGTAGTGATTTGCCTATAGCCTAAAATAGAACACGGAAAACCCTAAATAATCTAAGGAAATCTAACAATAGATTATGCCTGGGGAAAAGTCCATTACTTTTTAAAGCAACTTTGGTATCTTCACTCTTTATTTCGATGTTTCTACCACAATGAAATATATAACATATTTTAGAACCGTAAATAGATATATTACTAAAGTTGTTGACAAAACTCTTATTGCAAGATTTAAAGTGCGCTAGTTTGTGTAAGAACTTAACCACTATTTCTGCTTAAAATAGACTATCCCACAGTCTAAAAATAAACTTGTTTGCATGCGTTACAATAGTGAATGAACATGCAGAGTGACGTCACGCAAGCTTAATGAAGGAACGCGTAGTAAGTTTGAATATGTAATTAGCAACGCCTTTATAAAGATCTGTTTTTACTAACAAATATATTTCCTTTAAAAGAAATCATAATTATAAAATGGTTGAAAAAATAGATTTATGGAAACAGGTAAGTTTAACCATCTTTAAACAAATTCATGGTATAATTGATATATGTGCACGGAACTATTTGAAATAATTTTGTGTTGTCAGTCTCAGCAGTCTTTTTGACTTTCAATTTATGGTAATAATAGTCTAGCGTACAAGTTCGCCGGCCTAAAATTCGATAATCTTGTAGCTTTGATCGTTATCTTCCGTAAATTTACGTCCATCTCCGAAATTTAGCGGCGGCCCATTAAGCATGTTTTCAATAAAATCGATATTTAAGCTGCCTTAAGCTATATCTAATTAATGGCTCAATGGACAATCTTGTTTTTACTATGAAATTCTAACGTCAGTAAAGTATCTAGGCAAAAAGATCTATAATTATGTAACATTTGCTCAATATTAATTTGCGATGAGCATTTTTCTGTTTGATTAATTCAATGCCAAAGCTTTATTAACAAGTTTTGCTCTTTGGTAGCGATAGATATACGAATATACGAAAGAAGAGAACAAATTTATCTTCTTATAGGTTCAGAAATACTTAAAACAAACCTGAAGTTTCAAATAGTAATGCACTTACTTATGAATGGAATTAAAATGTTTTACCTGTAAGATTGACTTCCCGAGAAGCTGGATAACTTCTATCCTCTTTCTCTCAAAAATAATATTCATTGACATACATGTATTTACAAATTGTAAAGCCTCGATTTTTCCTGCCTATATCTGTTGGGTAGGACCGTCATCTGATGTAAGAACATGTGGCCTGCCAAATTTGCTTATTTATTTGTGTTCCAAAATTGTTATATATTCTTGTAAATATTGAATGAGCAATAAAATGCATTTAAACTAAAACAAATTCTGTGCTTTATGGGCTGCGCCGCTCACATGTATCGGACATCTATTAAACTCAGACATTTTTTATAAAGTTATTTTGATAAGAATCAAACTTTTCTTTGAAACAGACAAAATATTTATAAAATTATTTTTTTCGGAGTTCATGCGAAATGAACGTCAGAATAGGATCAGCAAATCCAAGAATTGTGCTAGCTATCTTATGGTTACATTATATATCCTTTCCATTTGTAAACAAGTTTTGTCTTGCAAATTGAACATGTTTTGTTGTATGTAATATCATTATCAGCTTCCCGGTCATTCTGACTAGACATAACGACTACATCGTCATCTAAGGAAAGTTCTGCCTAACTACACATGGACGTCGTCAAAATACTTGCACGTTATCACTAATCAGCGTTATCGCAATTTTGGCGCATTTTCTTTTGCGGTTCATACAAAATGAACGTCATAATTTTCAAAAGAATGAATGGGGAGAATGTAAATATACATATGTATAAATTTATTGCGATCGGGGACGTCAATAGATGAATGGTTGGTTGTCCTGATGTTTTACCAGATGTTCTGATTTAATTCGCATGCGCCCGCTCAACAATAAGTAAACATATATATAATCATAATTACGAATCCTATTGCAAAATTAAAAAAAAAAATGATCACACAATTTATTGTACATAATGCCTTGATTCAAGATAGATATGTCATTGTTTATGTCCATCCGCCAGCAGTCTAGATCCTCTCACAAAACAGATCATGTTATGAAATATCCATAAAACATTAGCTTATTTTGATGGTTAATATGTTCCCCATTTTTCTTCAATCTATAGCTGTGCAAATAAAAACTCAATATGGCTGATAAATAGTTTAAATCCTGTTTATTATATTGAATCACTTATAGCCCGCCGCCAGGAGGCGGTGGGTTTATAGGTATGCTAAAAAAATTCTCGTGAGGGACATGGAGCAAGTCACGTGACAGGTTTTCGATCCTGTACAGATTTTTTGTTGTTCGTAGATGTGTGATACACTAATACTTTATTCATACTTCATCTAATACTTTAAATGATGAAATATTCAATATATATATATATATATATATATATATATATATATATATATATATATTAAAAAAAAGGTTTTAAGGAAATAGCCAAATCCTTTTGAGCTTGTATATTTGATTTATTCCTCAATCGGTTTCAAAAATTATCATCAGGAGGGTTACAAACAATATGGCGTCATTTGACGTCGTCAGTAGAAACACGGGACGTCACTGTTAAATAAATGACGTCTAATTAACTAACGAATAAAAATGACGTGACGTCGTTGTAAAACATGTCTGTCAGGTATGATTTTATGTGTCTCTATTTAGTGAAGGTTTAAGCTGCCTTATAAACATCATTTCTCGTTGTTTTCTACTGACCATACTGTCCGTGAACATTTTGAAAAATGGAAATATTTTATATTTCGGGAACTTAGCTCCCGCACAAACGTCAATATGTTCGCTTACGTAAAGTACCCTTTTGGTGGCGTCTCGGATGTGTTGGTTGTGTAAGGTCACTCTGTTTCGAAGATTTGAAGTTTCATCGATGTATTCTTGCTGACATCCCTGGCACTGAATGACATATATTACGTTTTTCACATCGCAGGATATTGATTGGTTCACCTTTAATATCTTTCCGCATCTAAATGTGTATGAGTCTCCTTTTATAATATGCTTGCGCAGACCACATTTTGAGTTGTTGCATTTACTTACTACTGTTTTTTTGATGTTTTCGGTAAATTTTGCTTTTGTTAATATCTTTTTAAGATTTGGTGGTTGTCTTTTACTTTTAATAATTTTGAAATTTGAGAGAACTTTTTTCATCCATGTCTCGATGTAGAATATTTAAATCATGTCTGATGTGTCCAAATATATCAGGGTTGAGTGGGTTAAAGGTGCTGACGTATGGTATGGTATCTAGCAGTGGTGATTTGTTAGCTTCTGATAATATTTCTTCACGGTTTAGTTTTTTTGCTTTTTAAATTCCTGCTGTAATTAAAATGTCTGGATATTTCTGGATCTGTAGGTACTTTTTCAGTTCCTTAATTCTTTTCATAAGTGTTGCTTCATTGGATACTATGAGTTTTAGACGTCTAGCTAGTGAGAATGGTATACTGACTTTGGTGTGTTTCGGATGGCATGACTGGAACAGTAGGTATGTTTTGCTGTCAGTTGGTTTGTAATAGATGTCAGTTTCTATATGTTCGCCATGTTTAATAAGCATGCAATCCAAAAATGGCAGACGTTCATTACTGTACTCTATTGTAAATTTTATATGCTCGTTCAGGCTGTTTAATATCTAAAGAAGGTGGTATAGTTCTAATTTAGATTTATTCCAAAGGATGAAACAGTCATCTAAAAATCTTTTCCACTTTTGTATGAACATTTCCATGTATTCTGTTCCGAAAGTTTGTTCAATCTGCTTGTACAACTTTTGTTCTAAATATCCTATTACGAGTGTGGCATATGTTGGCGCAAACTTGGTCCCCATTGCAGTTCCTTTGATTTGTTTGTAATATTTATCATTGAAGGTAAATGTGTTATTTTTTCAAGATAAAGGTCACTGATTCTATAATGAAGTCTTTTGTAAATCTGTTCGGTATTTCTTCAGGGTGTTTGTCCAGCCAGTAAATTATCGCTTCTTCTCCCAGCGGGTGCGTGATATTGGAGTAAAGGGATTCAACGTCGAAGGAAGCAATGATAGTGTTTGGATCTCTGTGTTTAGGTAACTGTTTAAGGAAGTCAGTTGTATCTCTCAAAAAACTCTGCACATGTTTGATTAATGGTTTTAGAAGAATATCCATTAAATTACTTAATCTGCTTGTCAGGCATGTTGGGCCGGCTATTATGGGTCGAAGTTTTAAATCACTTATTTCATTTGTAATAGTACACAGGATGTGTTTGCTTCTTCACATTTTTTCCGAATTGAGTCGGCGATATGTACAACAAGGCTTGGTAGATGTTTCTTCGAAATCCAGCCAGCAGTTTGACCTGTGAAAGCCGGACAAGATTTTTCTATTGTTTGCTCTGGCGGCCATTTTGTTCAGCGAAGCAGAACGTGCTGGCGACATGCACAACTAGGCTTGGTAATGATCACTGATGTGAAGTTTCATCAAAATCCAGCCAACGGTTTGACCTTTCAAAGGCAAGATTTTTCTATTTTAGGTCTGGCGGCCATTTTGTGCAGCAAAGCGGAACATGCTGGCGTTATGCACAACTAGGCTTAGTACTGATCACTCCTGCGAAGTTTCGTCAAAATTCAGCCAGCAGTTTGACCAGTGAAAGTCGGACAATCTTAATGCGGACGGACAGGCATACGGCAAAGGCAAAAACAATATGTCTCCCCCATAGTGAACACAAGGAAAACATTTCGATCGAATACTACGGATCTCGCTTGCAAGAAAAAAAAAGCATATGCATTTGGCACTTATGCGTTATGCTAAGGCATTTGGTCAGTATGCAATATTTCGCTGGCAATTTGGTGTCAATCTCATTTCTGTGTGATAGTGAGTTGGCCTGTATATGCTAGTAAATCCCATTCATACTGCATATATTTGTACTCATTGCAAGTCAATAGGCCTGTACGTTAGTTATTTGCACTGTACGCAAAGACCTTGAAGTTTTATGTCTACACTGCTGGATTTTTGGACTGGTAGCAACAGTCTTGCATTTCAGCTGGCTTCTAAGCTATATTTTACTTACTAGTACCTTGAGTTGTAGCCATTTTGATACTACACTAGTTGTTTGCTAAGGTGTTTGGCTTGCATCCTAGTGATATTTCTTGAGCAAGGACCATCTACATTCTATGTTATAGATGAAAATTTTCCCAGTATGCTGTCAGTTGTCTTATTCACATAGTGGTCGTTTGCCTTGTGTGCCATTAGTTTGGCTTGTATGCATACATGATGACCATTTAGGGAAATAATCAGTTGCTATACTTGTGGTGGAAAAGCCTTGAAGGCTAGTTACATTAATTGATCATCGAGCTTTTACGTAACTAAATTAATATTTACAAGGCAGTCTGAAAGACAACTAAATCCCCCGCCACTTTTATGGATAGTGAAAGGGCAAACCTTTGACCATGAGATGTGACCTTATCTTGAACTGACATAGCTGAATTATGAATTCTGCTCATCGTCTTGATGAGGTGATCATTTGACCCAAGTTTCATGAAAATCCTTTAAGGGGTTTAGGAGATACAGAGCTCAAACCTTTGAACTTGAGTTGTGACCTTGACCTTACGTTAACACGGCTGAATTATGAGTTCTTGATGAGGTGATCATTTGACCCAAGCTTGATGGAAATCCTTCAAGGGGTTTAGGAGATACAGAGTGGACACAAAATGAAAGGCTCAAACTTTTGATCCTAAGTTGTGACTTTGACCTTGAGCCGGCATGGCTGACTCATGAGTTCTGCACATCGTCTTGATGAGGTGATCATTTGACCCAGTTTTTATATTAATCCTTTAAGGGGATTAGGAGATACAGAGTGGACACAAAATGGAAGGCTCAAACCTTTGATCCTAAATTGTGACTTTGACATTGAGCTGGCATGACTGACTCATACGTTCTGCACATCGTCTTGATGAGGTGATCATTTGACCCAGTTTTCATATGAATCTTTTATGGGGATTAGGAGATACAGAGCGGACACAAAATGGAAGGCTCAAACCTTTTACCCCGAGTTGTGACCTTGATCTTGAGCCAACATGGCTGGCCCATGAGTTCTGCACACTGTCTTGATGAGGTGATCATTTGGCCATTTGGCTCAAGTGTCATGAAAAACCTTCAAGGGGGTTTAGGAGATACAAAGCGGACACAAAATGGAAGGCTCAGACCTTTGACCCTAAGTTGTGACCTTGACGTTGAGCCGACATAGCTGACTTATAAGTTCTCCACCTTGTCTTGACGAGGTGATCATTTGACCCAAGTTTCATGAAAATCCTTCAAGGAGTTTAAGAGATATGGAGCGTACACGAAAGTGATACGGACGGACAGACGGAAGGACGGACGAAAACCATTCCTAAAACCCCCACCACTCGTGTTGTGGGAATAAAAATGGTATTAAAACCATAAAAACAAAAAGACGTGTCAATTTGTTTATATATGCTTTATAGCCAGTTTCTTGGCCTGTTTGCTATCATATATAGTTACATTTGTATTTGCTCTGTATGCTTAAGTCACGACTTCTAATCACTTTGCTTGTATGATCTATTTATTTGCCTTGAATATTAGTCATTTAAATTGTATGCACAAGTCAACCAAGCAAGTTCTTATCAGCTACCTTGTCAGGACAGCAACTAAAAGAAATGAAAGCACCGGCTCATTTTACTTTGTCACTTAACCATATAACAATACACAATCTACTCTGATCTCTGTAGTGTTTATTACATTAGCATTAGTTCTTCATTGACAAATACAGATACCGCTTGAGCTATTGCTCGAATATTTCAGTGTTTTATCACACCATAATATAGCTTTAACAACATGCAATTTCAACATTTTGTATCATAACTTCATTTATGTAAAATAAATATAAACTTACAATATTCCATAAAAAACAGTCAACAACTGATATCTAGGTACTCTCAGTAATGCAATATGGTTAACATATAGATTTTCTGAAACATAGCAGTATTTTGTCATTTTGGCAGCTCTACTTTCATATTCATTTTGCAATTTTTGAAATGTTTTAAACTGTACCAGTACAAAATATGTTTTGTTATATTTTCATCATTGGGAGTACTGTGGTAGGTGAAATTTCTGGTCCAGGTTTCTTTGAAGTAATTGTAAAGGCCAGACTGCTGATAAGCCTTATTTGAATCAAAGTACTGACATTACAGTAAGGCTGGCTGCCACAAAACACTAAGTAACTGTGTGAGAAAAATATGTACAAAATCTGAAATATTATGGGTTTTCCGTCTCAAACTTTGGCGGTTATAGGGTACTGTTGAGAGGAATCATCTTAATTAACTTGAGAAAGGTATTGTTATGATATCACATAGTGTTCGCTTCATTGAGGATAACACAATTAGTGAGACAAACAGGGCCCAGTTGTTCGAAACTTTAACCGGCTTTTAAACTAACCGCCTGTTAAATTTTAATTCAAAATACTGTTCTTGGTGGGAAACTCTAGTATGATGTTTTGATTGTATTGTAAAGAATTTTCAGTGTTCATAATCTTTAACTCATACATTTGTTTTTCTAACTCTTTTGAAATGTCAAAATGTAACCCTAGAACTTAATCAGCCGTTAGCTTAATCGTATGTTAAAGTTTCGAACAACTGGGCCCAGAATGAAAGCACCGGCCCGTTTCACTTTGTCAGTTAAACATATAAAAAAAACAAAATCTACTTTGATATCTGTAGGGTTTCATACATATGCATTAGTTCTTCATTGACAAATACAGATACGGCTAAAGCTATTGTTCGAATATTTCAGTGTTTTATCACACTATCTAGCTTGATCAACATGCAATTTCAACATTTTGTATCATAATTTCATTTATGTAAAATAAATATCAACACAATATTCCATACAAAACAGTTAACGACTGATATCGCATAAAAGATAATGCAGTGTATGAAATTGTAAATATGAACAAAAGCTGGATTTTTAACTTGTAATTCAAATATTATGATGCACTGAACTTCACAAATGAAATACACAAAAATCGAAATTAGGCATTATTTTTTTTCCAGTTCATTTTTTCCTAAGAATATGGGAAAAGTATGCTTGTAGCAATAAGATATAGAACAAAAAATGGCAAAGATGTTCCCGTTCGTGAAGACAACACCAAATTTTGTATGAAATTACTTTAAGGGATCCAAAATCCTACAGGAGGAGGAGACACGCTGTGTCTGCCCTGGAACCTCCTTTTAAATCAATTTAAAAAAGGGAGGTAAAAATGTCTTGAAAAGCAGATTTTCCTTTAAATTGAAATTTATCTTTATAGTAATGTTTACTTTTATTTACACTGTCCCGTGTCTTTTGGAACATGGTGGGGATAAGAGTGAGGTTGGGTGCGCACTATAAACCGGTTTAAGCTCCCCAGTGGTGTTTTTGCCACTGACCGTTCCAAGGCGGTGCCCAACTGTGTTCCTTTGTTTGTTCGTTTTGTCCTCTTGTGTAGGCTTTGTGTGTTTGCGCGTGTATGTGTGTGTGTTCCTTTGTTCGTTTTGTCCTCGTGTGTTGGCTTTGTGTGTGTGCACGTGTATGTGTATGTGTGTGTGTTTGTGGAGGGCACGTCTGCGTGCTATAGGTTTCGTTTTGGGGAGGCTGCGATTTTGGTACGTGGCATTCCCTGTTTGATATTTGTCTTTGTTTTTATATTATCTAAACATGGATAACATATTGCTGACATGAACCGACAGCCATTTGGTATTGACAAACATGCAAAATTTACCTCAAAATGCTCCTATTTCTCAAGATATTTATTTAAATGAGACCTAACCAGATATTTACTGTATGTTGAATTTTAAAACTGAGTGCGAAAAGAGGTTAGCATGAAAGTTTGTATTTAGCTATTATAAAGTATACTGAAACAGGAAAGGATTACATATACGATTTTTTGGCTTGAATCAACAACAAAAAAAGAGGCCCAAAAGGGGAACTACGTTTTATTTATTTCAATCAAATATGTCAAGAACTATTTCCAAAAGATTAATTCATGACCTTGATCAAATATAACCCTTGACACAAAATTTATTCAATTACATTTTAAAGACATTCAAAATACATGGCTCAGAAAAAAATGAGAACAAATAAATGATATGAGGCCCTTAAAATTATGGCCGAAAAAACATTGTGTGTATCCGGTAACATGCTACAAAAATAGGGTAGGTAGGTCTGTAATTTTCTTTTGAATCATTAAGTTGATTTCTAACATCACTGGCCATATTAAAAGCATAAAACGTGCAGGTTTGCAACTTTTTGTTAAAAAGGTGAAAGAAAAAGCTCCAACGCCATAAACATTTAGAGTCAGGCGAAAAATCTAGGGTAGCTCGGGGTATCGGAAACAAACAAGGTTTTAGGCCTAAAGGGGAAATTGTTTAACAATCTCATTCAAAGGGAAAATTAATTAATTTTAATCGTTAAATATCATATTTATTTTGTTGGATATAACGTCGCAGGGACACAACTATAAGTCATATGGCGACTTTCCAGCTTTGATATGGAGGAAGACACAAGGCGCCCCTCTGTGCATCATATCATCACGAGCGGGCACCTGGATAAAACCACCGACCTTCCGTGAGCAAGCTGGATGGCTTCCTCACATGGAGAATTCAACGCCCCGAGAAGGGTCTAACCCACACCGATGAGGGGCAAGTAATTTGAAGTCAGCAACCTTAACCATTCGGCCATTGAGGCCCCTAAAAACAAACAAAAAATCATATAACTGAACTTAACATAAACAAATAAACTGCATTCATGTATATCATGTATAAGATATCAAAAGGCAAAAGCTATTCACATTTTTATGTCCATGAGGTATCTTATATTACATACTTTAATGTACCTATATGTATTAATAGTCCGCTTCACAAATTTTGAATATTCAATTTTCAATCCTGTTCTGTACTAGTTTTATTCTAACATCCATCTAAAAATAGTAACGCTGTATTTAGTTTAATTTGATAATTTGAGGTAAATGTTAACTGTTATATATGTGATTATTAAGTTGAATGATTTTTATTAAAGCGGATCATTTTTGTATGTTTTTGTAGGGAACTTCAAAATCAACTCCCTTAATATTTTTTCTGTTACATTACAGTATATGACATAATCATGTTTTCAAATCAAACGACTTATCCAATGACTCATAAAATAAAAGAAACTGATATTTGCACCGCTTCAATAGATATCTAAGAACTGTAATAGTTTTTTTTCTCTAATACATTTGTTTGACAAATATATACATGACTGTGTTATTGCACTTGCATTTAATCGGTTCTTTGAAGTGTACAACATAATAGAACTCAAGTGTTATTATTGGTCCATCCAGAGTTAACAGGATTAAGCAATGCAAGGGTCACCATTATGGTATACAGACACTAAATTAGAAACTGGGGCGAAACAATGGTACTCCTTTTTTATTCTGTATTTTCCTTTCTTTCTTTGCAACTTTTTGCTGAAACCTCAAACAGATCTATCACTGACATTTAGAAAGCATTTTCATAATGCAATAATAGTATGACAGAATTTATCATTGAAACTTAGCTCATACACCACTACTACAAACGTTTCATGGTTTACCTGCATATTTTCTATGGCATTAGTACACCGGCTTTACTTTCATTGTTCGAATGTTTGTAGTTAAGCTTGTCACTTGGACATTTTGGTTCTTGTTAGACGTACGTAAGAAAATATGCAGGAAAACCATGAAACGTATACAAAGTTTATCACAAGATGATCAATAAAAGTAAACTTTAATTGCAATATTTGTCTCAAAAGAACTATCTAGGTTTTAACAATATTTAATGTTGGGAGGGTGCCTAGCCTGAACAGGTACCTGGATAAGCCATGAACTGGTCACAAAGCCAGCTTGATGGCTTACTCTTATTAAAAAATAAATACCTCGTGCTGGATTTCGAACATACAAAGATACGAACGGATATAAGCGACAGACCACATCTCAAAGGTATACTAAATCCGAATTTTACAATTTAAATTATGAACAATTATCCAACAAATTTATTGCGCATGCAAGTTTCTACGGCAACGACCGAGCGTTCGTTTTCTACAAACATATTAACATAACACTTTGTATGTCCATTGATACTCGATATACTTAATCTGGGCATGAAAATTGGTTTGCACGAAAATGCTGTTCAAGTTTCAAGTGACATGTGATTTATTTGGTAAATCAAGAGAGCAGCAGGAGAACAAAAATGATCAGCAGATGTCTCGAGTACAAAATAGTAACTCTTGGCGTGATATTGAAGATTTTTAATGGTTGCAATTGAAGTTAATATATCAATCTTTATCCAAATGTGGATACCGAAATACAATTTACGCAGTTTTAACCGAATTTGTGTTTGCCAATATTAAATGCTGTTAACATAGACTAGAAAAAGTTCCTTTTCCCTTGAGAGAACCTAAAATATTTGTAATGTAAGGGTAGATTCATTTATCAAAAACCTGTCAAAATGCGGATGCAGAAATCATGTATTAGATTAAAGATGGACGAAGATTTCAAAAATGATAACAGCAAAAAAACTAGTATATCCTTAATGTCAGAGTTTTGCCTATGCAACGAAAAGATATTAGGATATTAAATAAACAAATAAATAGATAAATAATGATAATAACAGCTAGATTTGCACACGGTTCGAATATGCGTTTAGTTCACATGTGTAGCATTTGGGAATTAGGTGAGAGTTTAGATGCAGTTACCTTAACATACATAATCTTAGGTCCCTTTGGTGATACACAATATGCCTGCGCGGGTCTTGGCAGTTACAAAACAAAATATATCATAGAATGTCATAGTGCTTCAGTGACGCCATTATTCTGAAGCAAAACTATGTATCTTCTCTTACTGTTGATCTAAAGTTGTGTCCTGGACTGTATAGAGCAATTCACAGAACTCTGATTTTTTAACATTCTTAGTCTAGCATAATTAATATTTTCATTTATCGTTGTTTCGAAGTGATTAAAGGAAAAATCTGCGAAACAGATATTAAACATTTTGAAATCTTAGATAAAATTGTTAATGAATAATAGTGCGGGCCAAGTATCGTGCCAGATAGTTCTGACGAGGAAAGCTGGTTTCTTGCTGGACCTTGTTTTGGGGTAGACAGAAAATGTTTTGACGGTTTTCAGTTGGCGTGGTGTTGTAGAAGTTGAATCCGTTCGATGACACTATGTCATCATTGGGCAATTTTTTTTATGGAGGATTAAAGATGGCGGCCAAATGGTAAGCAAATAGTAAGTTTATGTCACATTCAGATAACATATATTTAATCAAACAATATTGCCGTTATTAGCAGATATACTCCAGAATAACGTGGTCAACAAACGCAACACATATTTTCATAAAAATGAAGTCTACGTTACAATACCTTACCAATTTGTTACAATTAAATTTAATTTAGTCTAACAGTAAGTCTTCAGTCAGATAGTATGTGCATTTTCAATGCTTGCGACAATTATATTATACTGAACAACAACTTTAAAAAAAAAAATGAATATCATGAGAGTTTGCCATTATAACAGAAAGTTACGTTACCATCGTGTATTGTTAGATACAAAAGCAAAGACTTAGTATTTATAGAATTATTTGCCAGAACTGAATATTTGAGTATACTATTTTCAAGTAAACAAATACAAAGGTCTTACAGTTACAAATTAATTAGTTCTGTTTTATAATAACAAAATCATAATTTACATTACACTACGTTACAATTAAAAACGTGAAATGCATTTACATTAAAACATATACAGAATAACAGATTGACTAGTGAGTAGTCTAAGGCATGTATTTGAACGAAATATTGTGAAGAGTAATCAGCATAGTTTCAATTGCACATATATATAATTAACATAAATTCAGTTAAACAGTAACATTTATAAGGTTTTAAGTACCTTATGATTATTACATATGATACGGAAAATGTATGATAAAATATACAAAATGTTTGTCTTGACTAGGTTAATGACTGCAATGGTGTGACTAAATGTTCTTTGCCATAAACGCGGGTCACATTATCAATAACATGAAATCCCATTATAGCAAAATGCTATCATTCGAAATATCAAAGTACTGACTAGACAGTGATCACAAAAACTGTACTGAGACAAGATTTGGAATGCTGAAAGCTTTGCTTTGCTATACTATAACACCCTACATTTGCTTTTTTAGAGTTGTTACAATCTACACTTCCCATGCATGCACAAAATATCGTACATGACAGGCGCGCACTGTTACATCTACATCTTGCAGATGAGCAAGCATGCTGACTTTCGCCATCACATTTGATCATTTGAAGTATCCGAGCGCTACACTGTCTTCTATAAAAGCGATTTCGTCACTTCTTCCGATCCAAATAATGTTGGGTCGAGATTAGTAGGACGTGCTGCCAGGTCATGTATTGTAGCTAAATACCTAAATGTGACTCTATTATGAGGTTCTGTGCGAGCCCTTGTTGTACAGAGTGGTACAGGAGTAGTGCAAATACATCAGTATCATCGGATATTACGGACGCACCTTGCACGCTCTCTTTGACTACAGACACCATTTGTTGTACTAAAACATTATCAGCCTCTTTGCGTATTGTATTCAAATCTTCAGGTCGGAGTGTTTAACGTTCAAACTAATTTCTGTTGGTATTTTCTCTTGTCCAGTGATAACTAGCTTTCGCCTAATAGTTGTACAAGCGTGTACGATTCCAAATCATCTACAATCAGCTGTATTATTTGCTTCTTGTATCTATCAACTGATGTTCTTCTGTAGTGGGAACTGCATTGTAAGCGACATTTGGTGTAGCGACAATGCTGAAGTCCTCCCCTGACCGCACGTGTACCTTTTGTGCTGTAATCCTCCTATCGATCAAAACGTAGATAAACGTCTTGCGTTTCTAATTTTTGTTCAATGTACCTTCAGAAACTTTTCACATAAACACTTATTGTCCCAATAGCAGGCCAACGTATTATATACAGTAGAAATATTGCAGAACCATTAATGATGACTTTTGAAACCTGTTTGGCAAGGTGTGTTCATAATATCCGATGATAGTGATGTAAGCACTAATCCTGGACCACTGCGTACAACGAGGGCTCACACAGAACGTCATAATGAATGGAGTCACATGTAGGAGATCATGTGTCAGTAGACATTAAGGCAACAGCGTACAAGCATTCAGCTATAATACCTGACCTTCTGGCAACAAATGATGTGTCCAGTTGTGATAGCACTGCAATGGAAAAGGAACTGTTGTGAAGATATTGCGGTCAGGTTCTGCACTTTTGGTTTTTGTCGGCGATCCGACGTCGGATTTCGAAACTGTTATGAAAGTCTGCATGAAGTTTATTGCAAATTGCTACGGTTATCATAAGGACCTTGAAAGCTTTCAGATATACGTCAACATGTGTGGGCTTCAAAAGTAGGAAAATCACCTTCTGCGGCACATTGCCTACCACAACCGTATCGTTTGGACAGAATGTAAAACGGGCTCATCTGCAAACATGGATATGGAAGAAAATCTCTCTAGAACCAAACACTCCTAATCCCGACCCAAAATTTTTATGCCAAAATAAAATTTAGTCACACAATTGCAATTATTAACCTAGTCAAGACAACATTTCGTATACTTCATCATACATTTTCCATACCATATGTCATAATCATAAGGTACTTTTAAAAACCTTATAAATGTTACTGTTTACTGAGTACTCAACAGTCAATCTGTTTTGCTGTATATGTTTTAATGCAAATATTATTCCCGTTTTTATTTGTAACGTAGTGTTATGTAAATTATATTCTAGTTATTCTAAAAAAAGTGGTAAAAAGTCTGTAACTATACAAACGCTGTATTTGTTAACTTGTAAAGAGTACATTCAAATAAACAATTTTGGCAAATAATTCTATGAATACTAAGTCTTTGATTTTGTATCTAACAATACATGATGGTAACGTAACTTTCTATTATAAATGAACTCATATGATATACCTTTTTCTTTCAAAGTTGTTGTTCAGTATAATGTAATTGTCGCAAACATTGAAAATGCACATAATATCTGACTGAAGACTTAACCGAGCCTGCAACATTTTCGTTTTTTTTTCGTGTTGAGCGACCTGTGAAGTTCCTACTTTTCTCTATTTTACTGTAAGACTTTATTAATTTATTGGTAACGTATTAATTACGTACAGTGACGTAGACTTCATGTTTATGAAAACGTGTGTTGCATTTGTTGTCCACATTATTCTGGAGGATATCTACTTATAAAGGGAACTATGCAATGTTGTTTGATAAAATATATGTTATCTGAATGCGGCATAAGATTATCATTTGCTTAAGACGCCATTTTGGGAGTCATCTTTAATCCTCCATAAAAAACATTTGCCCAATGATGACAAGATGTCATCAAACGGATTCAACTTTTTCACCATCAGGGCAACTGAAAATATTAAAAACATTTTCTATCTACCCCAAAGCAAGGTCGAACCTGGTCTCGTCAGGACTAAGAGCGATGAATCTATTAAAGCGCACACTTTCCAGGGTAAAGTTACGTAGGACTCTAAAAAAATGGTTATACTCCTCAAAATATTCGGGACCGCTCCAGTTGAAATTTTAGACACTGTCACTATCCCTGCCAGTAAGCATGAGCGGTGTGATAAACTGTAAATTTAAATGATTATCTTTGTAATATGAATATGTAATATGCGACAAACAAAATATATTAACGTTGGAATATATCAAGAGAACGCATCTCTTGCCATCTTTTTCAATATTTCCAAGGGGAAGCCCAAAAACCCAATCCGCCGGGTGATAAAGACCCCCTTCCTCACCTACTCCACCCTCACAACATTTCTGCTTTGTTCGTAGCTGTGCTGCCTATATCTGGCGTACAGTTCAAAATCATCCAGGTACGCCCCTGTCTGACATATAATGTAAAAATCATTTTTCTGATTTTCTATGAAGAAAGTAGAAAGCCTACCTATCTTTTAACTATCTATTGAAAATAATTATTGAATCATTGAAATACTGAATGGTATTCCTAGCACTTTATTGGACAAAGAGCACATATCAAATATGATTATAACTAGGACGGTCTGCAATAGCCATTTCCGTGTTGAATATTACACTTAACTCTGACACACACGTGCAATGCTCTGCATGGTCATTTCTTATTAGAAATATGATATTAGTATATAGGCTGATCTGGTACCTAAGATAAAACATACACTGTTTCCTTATTTGTCCATAAGGCTTATGTAGGATAAGTGTGGCTCAGTTATCTTAACAAGACATGGGTTATTTTAAGAAGACATTGTTTATAAACTATTCAAAGATATACATCTAAATCAATTTGGCATGGCTTCCTTGTATGTCTTTAGTGAAATTATATTCATCTGTAGCAATTTTTATATGTAACTATTTGCGTTCTTGGGGGTGTCTGCAGTAAATCACTGCACTTAAGAAATGTGTATAATCATAAACGTTTGGGCTCTATGGAGGGGTTCAGTGGGAGAAGTAACCTAGTGGTAAAGGCGTTGCCAGCTCAATACGTAAGTCGTTGGTTCAAACCGTACAAAAGTCGATCTCATATGATACCAGTGCTCTTTTCAAAAAAGCGGATTACGGGTAATTCTAAAACATGAAATTTGAATTAAGTTTAAATAAGTTTGTATCATTAAATGTGGTATTAACCAGCAACAATAAATACAATAATACATTTAGTACACATCCCATTTTCTTTTGTTTGTTATAAAGATGATGGTATACCTTAGTCTGTAGTCATTATTTGTCATGAAAAACATATAAAATTACTTGTTATATAGTATGTTTTACAGGGATTTAAATAAGATGTTGCAATATAAGAAAAGCACAAAAAAAACCCTTATTTAGCCTTTCTTTTGAAAATAAATATATTTGCATGATAATCATATTCAAAAGGAAATCTAACTATCAGTACCGCATGTACAGTATTAGAACTGTCAAATCGATATGGGAATGAAAATTGTACGGAACAGGAATGCAGTCTATCATATAAATTACAGTATGAACGTATATGTGAACTTGTTTTATGAAATACCCTTAATGAACCTCAAAATGTAACAAATGTTTAAATAATGATTTGATACTATTAAATACTAAAATTACTTTTGTTTGCTTAATAAGTTCTACATAAGTGATATGATATTCATACACATGTACTAAAACATGAAGACATCCTGTAAACGAGATTTTTAAACATTTGTCCCCTTTTAGAGCCTCGTCTATGTCATTTGTCTGTGTCTTATGTATCAAATGTGTATAAAATGTAATGAAATATTGTACTAACAATTATTACTTATTAAGGTCATAAGTTAAAACTTTTTATTTTGGAAATTGCTTTCAAACATATATGATTAAAATGTATAACATAGGTCCCGTTCTGGGGAATCATTTTAAGCTGACTGAGGTTAGCAAACCACGTGTCTCCTCCTTTTTTGGATTCAGCGTACTTCAAAATAGTAATATGCAAAGTTTCGTGCTTTATTAAAAGAAGAAAAATGGAATTCACTAACTGGACACACACCTTGTGTTTGTAGTGAATCATCCAAAGTACAACGCCAGCATCTCCTCTTGAAATCGAAGCATCGTAAGAAGTTTTGCTGATTATCAGCCAAGGGTTTCTGAGAAATACTCCGGACAAGGAGGACACTATACTTTACTAATGTTGAACAATCAAAGAGCAATTCCTCATTTTACCAAAGCTAGCTAATGCCCCCGAAGCGTGCCCAAGAAAACAGGTGTCTGAGCAAAATATATAATAGATAAATAATGACCTTGACCTTCATCCGAGAGACCCGAATCATGCACATAGCATATTCTCAGGCTATAGTCGTTATTTGCATAAAATAACTTCTAAATCCATGTATAAACAACAAAATCAAAAATAATGACTGCTTGCAGAAGATCGATCAGTAACTTTGTGACAATGAACTGGACACAAGAGATCCGGGTCATTGACACGACACACCCATGTGATTAGATGAACATTTGTGCAAACTTATTTCAAAATCCCTCCATGTGCTGAAAAGATGTGGACCAGACACACAAAAAAATCACACATCATATTGTGACTTTGACCTTGACCTGAGAGACCCGGGTCATAAACGCGCCTCACCTTCTCAATATTGTTAACATTTATGTCAAATAATTTTATAAATCCCCCTATGAATGGTAGTAACAGCCCAGACAAGAATTTATACGGACGCACACGCACGCACACGGACGGACAGTGCAATTTTAATATGCCCATCTTTGGGGTATAACAAAAAACATCCCTAAGGAACATTAAGATATCTCCTCTTGAGAGTGAAGCATCAAATGAATTTTCACTGAATTCCAGCCAGTGGCTGCTAAGAAATACTCAAGGACGGCGCTATAGTTTACTAATGTTGAATAATCACAGGACAATAACTCAGTGAAAATCATCCGACCGTGACATGAAAATAATAAGCGCATTTCCTTTTGCGAGTAAAGCTTCCCATGAAGTTCCGATGAATTCCAGCCAGTAATTGCAGAGGAATACTTCGGACAAGAAATGGTACTATTGTCAACGAATGCTGAATAATCAAAGGCCAATAGTGAAATAGAAATAATCCAGACGGAACATGAAGACATCTCCTTTTGATAGTGAAACTTCTTGTAAAGGTTCCCTAAATTCCAACCAGTGGTTGCCGAGAAACGTTCAGGACAAGAACTGCGGGACGGACGGACACGCAGACGTTCTCACGAAACGGTCTTTATGTGAAACCCCCATTGTTCTCTCTATTGTTCTATCAGTCACATAAAAAGAAAAATAGTCACATAAACAGAACGGAATGAATGACATCAAAGAGAAAGTACCGTTATGCAGTCACTTAACCATCATTTCGCGGGCACGGACAGACGTACGAAGCGGCGGCTTTACACGTCACGTAGATATAGTACCTAAGGCTACGTATACAACGACAACGACAACAACAACAAACAAGTGCAAAACTGAAGTGCATATCGCTTATCTCACGCTAGCAATATTTAAACATAGCACCGTACAGTAAATACGGGAACTTTTGACAGCGAAACCGGCTTCGTTATTTTGATGGATTAGCTAAAGAAAGGTGATTGGCATTTCTTTTTAACTAACACAACTATTTCGTTTTTACTAAACAACGTCTGCATTATATTAACAGACGTTTCTGTAACGGCAGATTCCGCAAGGTAAATGCGATTCCGCACGCCTCGGTCAATATGCAAATTAGGTACATTTGTAAACATAAGGTGCGTGTCATAAAAAGTGAAATAACTTCTTTCGGCACAGTTTTTGGTATGGTTTTGGTGTGACCATCAGACAGAATTTACATTTTTATATCGCTCTGTTTTTAACTCATACATTTTGCGGCATTGATTATTCTTGGCAAACGAATTTTGTAAAATGTTGAGAGATTCGATGTCGTAAAATTCTTAAAGTCTATTTATATTTTTTCTCACGAATAATGTTTTCTTTCCTACGATCATACAGTACCTTTAAATTATCGGCAGTAATGAATAAAAATAATTGTCTTTGAATTATTTCGTTCGAAAATGAAAGATAATGCTCAACATTTTTCGTTTGAATGATTATTCATAGATCTTGAAGTATACTATATTTTTGGGAAACACATCCGAATCTTTGCGTACTTTGTTCACATAACTAAATAGTCCTAGAAGAGTTATCTGTCACTGGCTTCACTTTTCCAAGTAGGACCACATTTTTCGGATTAAATATTGCCTTTCAGCATGAAAAATGAAGTATGAAAGTTAAACAATTATATAATTGAGGTACTCCGGTATTAAGTTTTCAACAGGAAATAATATCTGATGCAATTTGAAATTTTAGGTACCATCTCTACGTCACGTTCGGTATGAACAAGCTTGATAAAGCCATCAAGTGGTTCGTGAGAAAAGGCCGCTTGAATGTGTTTTTCTTCTAATGTTAGCTCTGGCCATAAAAAGGGCTAAGCGGAACCACTTGAAATAAAAAAATACGACCATGCATGGATGCTACTGATCAAATCCAAACAAAACTATCTGAACAAGATTGGAAGTAGTCTAAACAAGGCCAAGTGTGGTCAAGGTTCAACATCAGGTACTTGAAAAAGTGTGGGACTTTCGTGGCCGAGTGGTTGAGACCGCTGACTTTAAATCACTTGTCCCTCATCGATGTGGGTTCGAGCCCCACTCATGGCGTTGAATTATTTCATATGGGGAAGCCATCCAGCTGACTTACAGAAGGTCGGTGGTTCTACCTAGGTACCCGCTCGAGATGAAATAATGCACGGAGGGGCAACTGGGGTCTTCCTCCACCATCATAGCTGGAAAGTCGCCATATGACCTATGAATGTGTCAGTGCGACGTTAAACCAAACGAATGAAAAAAAGTGTATACAGTTTTTATATAATAAGCCATGTTGGCCTAAAAATGGAAAGCAAGATAAATTTGAACAAATCTGAGAAGGGATCAACAAAGATATTACTAAGTTCATTAGAGGTTGTTTAAAGTTTGTTTTTTCTCATTTTAGCTCTGCTTGCGTCTTAAACGAAATTGACAGAACCTAATTTCAGGATGCACCAAGTCAATTTTGGTGTGGTTCATAAGAAGATGCTGTTTAAAACTTTCTCGTAGCTCTGGCAATCCCTACAAGGGCCTATGCAAAACCATCAGTAAAACTGAAAAAAAAAAAACTGAACAAGGATGCAACAGATCAATTATCCGGTTATTTTTAGCTCTGTGGCTCTTACAAGGGACCGATTGTAACTATTTCAAAAAAGCAAATTAAGTGAAATGGTATTCCTTACAAACTGGACAAAGGTTTCACGTTTGAAAAAAAGTATTCTATGCGTAAAAGCTCATAAACGCAACTGAATTTTGGTCTCAATGAAAGCTACTCAATCTAAACTAAATCACTGATTGCAAACCATTCTTCTGTATTATGTAACGATGATCTTGACCAAAGCTACCCAACATGATCCAAAAATATGAAACATGAACGGCATCTATTTAGCAGGTTTGGTCTTCTTGCCCCATTCCTAACTGAAGTTATTGTGAGATTACTATTTTCCTATTTTCGGTAACAATGATTTTGATCTTGACCCAAGCAGCCCAAAATACAATTACTACAAAACGGCCCAAGATCGCTGACCTGAGTTTCAGAGAAGTGTGCAAAATTGAAAGAGGTTCATAAAATGCTACAGTTGTTGAATGTTTTAGAGGCAATAGAAATTGATTAAATGAATAAGTGTGAAAGATGACAAACTGTTCAAACAGTATATGCTTCTGAGGTTTTTACAGTTGGGTGAAAAAGCAACAACAAAAAACAACAGATAACTTGGACAGGCTGAGGGTGGTTCGGGAAGTCTCTTTACAATGGTTATTTGCAGCTAGTAGTTCATGAGAAGAACCTGTTTAAAGGTATTTCTATGTTTAGCTCTAGAGGCGTTAAGTTTGGAAGAGGTGTATGCTGCTACAGGCCAAGTTTTGTGACGATCTTAGCATTCATTAGAAGAGGTCGTATAAAGATATTTCTTTTTTGGCTCTAGTGGCCACTAAAAGAACGAGGTGTCCTTATAAATGCTGCACCAGACCTTACAAAGAAGCAACATCCCAAGTTTAATGAAGATCCATCACGCAGTTCATGAAAAGAGGTGGTTTATAGCCATTTTTATTTGCAGCTCTAGTGGCCGTTGAAAGGTACCAAGCGCACCTTTTTGTACAAAATGGGTAGAGGGCCTAACAACAATGATACAATATGTTTGAGTTCATGAGAAAACGTCGTTGCAAGATAGCGGACACTTAAAGGGATGGGTGTCTCAATTTGAAATGTTTTGAAAAGTATTTTCATTTTCAGCTCTAGTGGCCCCCAAAAAGGGCCCAATCTCCACAATTTGAGCAACATCTAGAGAGGACCTTATAACGATGTTACAAACCAAATTTAATGAAGATCCATCTAGCAATTGATGGAAAACGGTCAAAGGTAGCTCTACTTAGAGTTCTAGCAGCTTCTTAAAGAAACCTTACAGTGATGTTACACACTAAGTTTGATGAAGATTCGTCAAACGATTTATGAGAAGGTCATTTAAAAGTATTTCTACAATGTATTGCAGGTCTAGAAGCCCCTTACAGGGGCCAAGCGCTCTAATGCAAACAAAGTTTGAATAACCTTACAATGATGTTATAGACCAAGTTTGATGAAGATCAGTCAAGCCATTCATGAGGAGATATCATTTAAAAATTTGTCTTTCAAGCTCTTACAACTACTAAAAGGGGTCAAGTTGATTTATTTCAACAAACTTTATAGAGGACTTGACAAGTGTAGTGCAGTTCTGACAAGCATATACAGATGAGATGTTTCCTGAAGAATAATGTGGAAGGACGAACACACGACGGACAGTGAGCTCACAACAGCTCATCTAGAGCGCCTCGAGCTAAGGTGAGCTATAAAACATGGCCTTCATGCAAGCTTCATAAATTTCAAAGTAATGTTGTCGCAATTATTTCTTATTGAAGCTACTCAGCAAAAACAATTTTCTATGTTTCTTTTTTAAACAGTGACCTTGGCGTGGTCGCGAGTGACCAGAACGCATACTGCTTCCAAGAAAGCTACAAATGTACTAAATTACAATAGCCCATAGCAAAACTGAAGCTTAGAATGACATTTGCAAAGAAATACCCTATATAGGAACTATTACATAAGGACTTAGGGCCATAACTAATTTGTTCCTAAAGCAATTTCACCGGTACTTGCTGGGCCATATTTCCCAATAACTATTTACAATATTACAAAGTTTTATTGAAATCAGTCTTATCCTGTCTAAAATATGACTCCCGAGGGCAATAAATCTCGTTCACGTCAAGCAGTTTGTCTAAAACTTACAAGGGCCACATTTCTCACAGCTGTTAACATTCTCTACATTGTTCTTCAGTGCGGATGATGATAGTTGATAACAATTTAAGTCTGAGTCAATTGTATTTAGTAATAAGTAATAACAAAGATAGAGTGAAAATGTTTCAAAAATAACTAAGAATAAAAGGGAAATAATTCATGGAATATTCTTACAAGAGTAATGCACCATGTGTCATGTCATTTACCTATTAATGTGTAACAACTATAATAAGTATGAATCAAACCATTTAGTAATAATAAATAAGATAGACATCAAATTCTAAGTAAAAAGGGGACACTATTAATAAAATGTTGGTGCCAGAGTCATGGATCTTGTGCCATATCGTCTTGCGTGAACGTGGACGGATAGCTCAGTGGTTTGCACACTGGCCTTCCAATCCTGAGGTCGGGGGTTCGATCCCCGGCAGCTACACGGGAATTTTCAGAAACGCTTTTCAGTGTTTCCCACCCAACTAGAGGTGTACTGGTCAGGAACCCAGGCAATCCTTGCGTGTATCAGTGCTATACATTGGGCACGTTAAAGAACCAGGCTGTCTATTCGCAACGAGCTAGGCTAAGTTAGCCGGATAAGCCTGTATCTGATTTCTGATCTCTCTGTCGTGGGGGCTTTGTCTCACTCTGTCCCTCTGGTCAGATCGCTCTGTGTCTGTACTAGTAGAGGATGAATTATGCGCCCTGTGTGGCTGCATTTGAACTATGTAAAGCGCCTTTGAACGTGAAATTGATCATGAAAAGGGCGCTATATAAATCTGGTATAATATATATATATATTCTATTGGTCATGATATGGAACATCTATATAAAATGTGAATCAGTTCATTCAGTAAAAACACATATATTGTAAAAAATGCCAACGTGATCATATGTGAAACAAGAGCGCCAGACTGTCACAAAATACGCCCGTCTAAATATTCAGCTTTGTATCATAAAAAGATTTTGAGTAATTCAATGGCCATTATCCAAGAGTGACAAGTGCGATTTAAGTGATTATCGAACTTGGCCGAGATATTATGCCCAAAAACATTGCCACAAAGTTTGGTGAAGATCAGAAGAAAACTGTTCGACTTACAGGGAGGATAATGCTATATTCGCAGATTTCGAGTAATTCAAGGGCCATAATCAAAGAGTGCCTACAGCGAGTTGGGGCGTTATCAAACCTGGCCGAGATATTATGCCCGCTAACATTGTCTCCAAGTTTGGTGAAAACTGGATGAAAACGGTTTGACTTAGATAGAGGAGAAGGCTAAATTCGCAGCTTTTCAAGTAATTCAAAGGCCATAATTCAAGAGTGCCTTGGGCGATTTAGCTGGTTATCAAACTTGGCCAAGACATTATGCCCGCAAACATTTTCAGCAAGTTTGGTGACGATCGGATAAAAATGCTTGATTTAGAGAGCGGACAAGGCTACATTCGCCGATTTCGAGTAATTCAAGGGCCATAATCCAAGAGTGCCTGGGGCGATTTGGCTTGTTATCGAACTTGGCCGAGATATTATGCCCACAAACACTGTCACCAAGTTTGGTGAAGATGGGATAAAAACTGTTAGAGAGCGAGCATGCTTTTGGACGACGACCGCCGGCCCGCCCGCCTACCACGGGTGTTCACATAACAAGTCCCACTCTTCCAAAGACGGGCGTATAAAAAGGGGATATAAGTCATTGACGCAGACGGAGGGGCGAGTAGGAAAGCTCCATACACTTCGCACAGTCGAGCTAAGAATGTTGATGCAGGACGATGAACGCCAGATCATCCACCTACACTAATAGCTCATCATAAACATAGCATGTTTGTTTATTACAGTAACGTCAGTGTCACCCCTAAAGAAAGGAGCAGCCAGTACGGAGACACTTCCGCCTCGTAAACAATTACTTCCGAAATATAATCGTTTAACGTCAGACATCAGGCAAATAGGCAATTGATAACCTTTCTTCACCTAGCGGCTCACCGACATTTTATTCTGGGATAGATCCGATTGGGATTCGAACCTCTTCCTTCTGTTACTGAGTCAAAGATGCATTGACCACTAGGCAACTGTGTAAAGCGACTGTATTGGAGCAAAACAAGTAACTGGTAGCACAAATCAGCTTCAATAATACTTTTCACCATTTAGTAGACACATTAAACCTCAGTCAAACAGGTCCTGAACTATATCAGCAGGCACGCTAGCTGTAATCCATTCAAATATGGACTGCATTTTCGCACCACCCTCAAGACGAAGGCTATTTGGAAAATGACGTTTCATATTTTCTGGTAGACAGTAGTAAAGTTCCGGTAAACCAACAGTTAGAATACCAACAACTTCAACCACCTGATTGTTATATGTCAGTGCTGGGGCTCCTGATGCCCCATGTTCTATGAAGCAGTCAAATAAAATTTTCGACGAATGATCGAAATCTTGGTATTCTTTGTCCACTAGACTTGGATTTATACCCATTTTTTCCAGTTCTGATCTGTCAGCTAGGGTTGCCTGTAATCTCTTTGAATTCGGAGTAACAATATGGCATTTTGGATCCAAGTGTTTGTTTGAATCACCAGGATGACCGTATCCTATCAAAGACACATTCGCTGCCCCTGTTGCAGCCTTGCGTAAGTTTAATTTCTTTGGTAAGTTGAATGCGTCTTGTATTTCAATCACGGCCACATCTAAATTAACGTTGCAGATGAACTCTTTCTTCAGCTTATAAGCCACTGTAGTTATATACGGTGACTCATTAAAGCTTATATACGTTCCATCACTTTCTAATCTTGCAGCGTTAGGTGAACCAGATTTAGAGGGATCTACAAAATATGGTATTTTGTTTATAAAATATGATTTATGATATCAAACGGTAAACATTTAACTTTCTTATTTAACTTTTCACTAGTTCATTGCATTAAACATATAATTAAAATCATAAGTTTTCTTAGTTCGAAAACTGACACTTCCATTCTGCAATTGTATTTTTAGGGCATATGCTAGTAATACAGTCATAATATACTTTTTAAAAAAAATACGTGTTGATATATATTAGATCAATTACTTAATTGTCTTTGTTACGACTCTCATGTATATATTATAGTGTTCAATATTTCAGTCTTACACTTAAAACAAAGAAGCATGTAAAAAAAAAAAAAAGAAAAAAAAAAAAAGATTTGAAATAGGTACATGTTATTCTTATATCATTTTATGCACTGAATGAATATTACTAGAAATATTCTGTACCTTGATTTTCAATATTTCTTTACAACATTTACAAAATTTATATAATAGTACTTAAAAACATTTAATAATGTTGTTCTAAAACGAACATATTGCAAACACTATTACAGCTTAGGCCTTAAAACAATTAATTTCCTGAAATAATAGTTGCTATCAGATAACAATGATTAATTTATGTTAAGTTAGACGAACCGAGGTTCTGATGAAACATTTCAAAGCGGCCGGCCTTCCCGGCCTTCCATTCACGAACAAATTCAATTAATGAAATTTGAAAATAAACGGACAGAACATTTTTGAAAAGGTAGGTAAGTGAATGGTGTAGCTACAAGGGGTGTTCAATAAATACCCCGAAAAGTGCTCTAAATCCTTCATGTATCACCAGAAATTATTGAAACTGCTTCATAATGTAGACAAGGGAATACTGAGTTGATATGGCAAAATTACTTTGTCCTTGGATAAATAATAAGGAAATGCTAGTCACCATGGCAACGTCTTTTTGACGTCATTCGATTAAATTTTGTTTCTTTTTTTATTTTGCATGCGCTTAAACATAATTTGCAACTGACCTATTTCTCAAGCTACCTTTTCATAAATTGGTTAAATATTGACGTGGTGTACGCGTTACGCCAATAACGTCAAGTTATAAATGTGGCATCATTAAAATATTTGGCAGGCATTTAGTGTTGTTCATCGCTTGAAATTAGTGTTGAATAGAGAAATGAAATAACATTTTGTGTTTTGAATAGAAAATAAAGGAACGAGACAAGTGCTATGCTGCAAAAGGTTTAATGGGCAATGTCCTGCAGAAAACAAAATTTTATTGTTTGTTTGTTGGGTTTAACGTCGCACCGACACATTTATAGATCATATGGCAACTTTCCAGTTTTGATGGTGGAGGAAGACCCCAGTTGCCCCTCTGTGCATTATTTCATCACGAGCGGTCACCTGGGTAGAACCATCTACCTTCCCAAGCCAGCTGGATGTCTTCCTCACAAGAAGAATTCAACGCCCTGAGTGAGGCTCGAACCCAGATCGGTGAGGGGCAAGTGATTGGAAGTTAGCGATATTAACCACTCGGCCAAGAAGGCCCCTCAAAATTTTATTAGTTGAACGGGAAGTTTAAAAGTGGTAAGGAGAATATTGCCGACGACTCGTGGTACAGACATGAAATTTAATTTTCAGTCACGTTTTATATATTAAAGAGGTCCTTGAAACGGCATCACAGTTCAGTGTCCAATTTCTTCCTATGAATTGTATTAATGTTTTCGTAGGAAGGTGTAACAAGAGCTGTCACAGGAGATAGCGGTCTCGACTATTTCAATGCTGGATAATGAAACTGGGCACATCTGAGGAAGCTGGAGCTGTCACTGAAGTGTTTAATGACTCAAATGTGGATGAAGATATTGGACAATAGCTGGAGTCAGCGTCAAAAGTATTAAGTAACAAGAGAGATAAAGATAAATGTATCAAAACATTAAATAAATATAAGTATAAGCAAAAAGGGGGCAAAATTCATAAAATATTTGGTGCAAGAGTAATGCTCATTTTGTCATATGATGTAGGTGATGATGTGGAACAATTACTTCAAGAATAAATTAAATCCATTTAGTAATAACTGTTAGTTATAGTAAAAATGCATCAGAATTAACCTGAAATTCTAAATAATAAGGGAGATAATTCATGAAATATTGGTGTGAGAGTTATGGCCCTTGTGCCATATGTTGTGGGCGATGATAAGAAATAATTTTTTAAAGAGAAAATGCATAAACCTTCAACAAAGGTGCGGACGCGGAAGGACGCCGACTCCGGGTCGAGTAGGACAGTTCTCTATACTTCGTATAGTCGAGCTAAAATTGCATTTTTAAAATAGCGATAAACATTGAACCAAGTTGTGTAACTAATTGTTTGTGATATGACAGCATCATAATGACGTTGAGCCGCTTTCGAGGTAGTAGCGTTGCCTAGGAGATGACAAATAAATATTGTTCTTAAATCTGTAATTTAGATATTCGCATTCAATATGCTTTTTTCCAATTTTAGCAAAATGGAACAAGAAAAAAAAAATAAATGGGAGCACTTTTCCAGGTATTTATTGAACAGCCCTTATAATTTTAAAATTCACTTATGACTATCCTGTTCTGTAAAGGATTGGCTTTTTGTACGTGATCACGTACGACTAGAATTTTAAGACCGTATTACTACCCGCATTTCCAACAGTACTGGACATTATACGTTAATCGCAACAATCGAAACTATTAAAATATCGTCAGTTTGTAAAAAAACGGAAGGATCGGTTTCTATCAAAAGGAAAGGCCAATGCAATGAAAACAAAAATTCATGTTTACATGTCAAAACAGGACCTCTGCAAAGCGGGGTAATATACGCCCGATTGTTTAAATTACATTAGAGAAGGAGGAAGTAAAATTTGAACAATTTCTTTTTGGGGGTATGTGTATGTATTTTAGGCGGAAGAGGCGTGTAATGTGGCACTGGGTGGGGGCCGAGGGGGTTTTGTACGGCCGCGGTGACGGAGAACTAAGGCACAAGAAAGTTAAAGCATATACAGGCCTCCCAGCAGGGTATAATGAAAATATTTTTTTCTAAAGGTCGTTTTTGTAAAACTAAAGATTATATCAGGCAGTTCTGGGCTAAAACAAAGGTTAAGTTTCAGACATTTTCTTAGTTTTCACTTAATTACGTCTTCAACAGCATACAGACTTCCAATAAACCCTTTTTACTTGTTTATAGAAAGTAAACTGGTAAGTAAACAGGTCTATCAACCTTAACCCTATCCAAGGTATTTCAATGCAATGGAAATTCAATCTATCTATGTTACCTGCAACAAAGGATGATAACACATTTATGAATATATCAGTCCTTAAATATAGAATGTAGGTCGATTCCTGCCTCAGCCATGCTGATTCAACATAGATAGATACCTTTCTGAGGCTAGATTTAATTTCTTATCGAGATTCGACTACACAATGGTGGACACGACCTCCCGACAGACTTGCTGGAGGTCATAGCCTGTATTCACCTTCAGATCGGGGGACCCCCTCTATGATTTCAATCGCTAAACCCAATTCTGACTCTGTCAGAACAACACTTCACACATGTAATATGAAAATAATGTTATATAATTTTGAACAAGAGGGTCACTGACCCTAAAGCGCTCACCTGTGTACAAGGCTTCAAGTGTTTTTGTGTAACGTAATGGTACAAGTACAAAGTTAGCTTTCTTCTATGTTAGCCTATATTGTATACATGTCACACAAATTTTTGAACTTAGGGCAATAATGTGAACAAATATGGTAGACAGTACAACTCTGATACCACATGCCAAATACCAAGGCTCTAGCTATTATTGATTCAGGGAAGAAGCTTTTCAAAGTTTCTTATGTATAAGCCTATAGTAAGTATATGTCACACACAGGGGCATGGCCGTTTTTTGACCTTAGGGCAATAATTTAGACAATTATGGTAGAGAGTCACACCCTTATATCACATGTCAAATATCAAAGCTCTAGAGAAAAAGATCTTTGAAGTCTGATAATTGAAAACCTATTTCTAACCAAAAAGACCCATATCTTTAATACTAGTAAACTAGAACCATATGAACAACGTTGAGAGAGGGCTACCCAGAGATCATTTGTGTAAAGTTTCATCAAAATCCATTCAGTGGTTTTGGAGATATTTTTTAAAGAAATTGTTGATGAAAAGTGACCACGCCCTCCAGCGGCCACCTTTTTACGAATCAGAAAAAAAATGAACAATATTTGTAGAAGATCAAGCTAGAACCATTTCTGTAAAATTATTTTAAAATCTGCATGGCTAGCAATTTCACACAAGAAGTGTTTCCATTATATACATATAGGTAAACGTGACCATGCCCCCTGGCGGCCATTTTTTTGACGAAGCAAAATAATTTTAAAAACTCTTGGTAGAGGGTCACACATGGACCATTAGTATAAAATTATTTTAAAATCGGCTAGCAGTTTCACACAAGAAGATTTCTTTAATTTCCACTATAAACATAAAGAAAGTGTCCACGCCCCCACCCCTCTGGCGGCCTTGTTTTTTGACGAATAGGTATAATTTGAACAATTTTGGTAGAGGGTCACACAAGGACCATTTTTGTAAAATTATTCAAAAATCGGGCTAGTAGCTTCACACAAGAAGATTTTTTAAGTTTCCACTATATAAATATAAAGGAAAGTGACCACGCCCTCTGGCGGCCATGTTTTTTGACGAATCGGAATAATTTGAACAACCTTGGTAGAGGGTCACACAAGGACCATTTGTGTAAATTATTCTAAAATCGGGCCAGCAGTTTCACACAAGAAGATTTTTTACAGTTTTCACTATATACATATAGGTAAAAGTGGCCATACCCACTAGCGGCCATGTTTTTGACAAATCAAAATAATTTAAACAAACTTGGTAGAGGGTCACACAAGAACCATTAGTCTAAAATTATTTTAAAATCGGACCAGCAGCTTCACACAAGAAGATTTCTTTGATTTCCACAATATACATACAGGGAAAAGAGACCACGTCCTCTGGCGGCCATGTTTTTTTGACGAATAGGTATAATTTGAACAATTTTGGTAGAGGGTCACACAAGGACCATTTTTGTAAAATTATTCTAAAATCGGACCAGCAGTTTCACACAAGAAGATTTTAAAAGTTTCAACTGTATACATATAGGAAAAAGTGACTAAGCCCTCTGGCGGCCATGTTTTTTGACGAATCGATATAACCAAAATTATTTTAAAATCGGGCCAGCCTTTTCACACATTGTCAAGAAGATTTTTAAAGTTTCCAAAATATACATGTAGGGAAAGTGACCGCGCCCTCTTGCGTCCATGTTTTTTGAGGAATAAAAAAAAACTGAACAATCCTGGTAGAGGGTCACACAAGGACCATTTGTGTTAAATTATTCTAAAATCAGACCAGCAGTTTCACACAAGAGGAATTTTCATTTAATTTCTAATATATACATATAGGGAAAAGTGACCACGCCCCCTGGCGGCCATGTTTTTTGACGATTCGGTATAATTTGAACAACCTTCAAGTTGGTAGAAGGTGACATAAAGACCATTTCTTTGAAATTATTTCAAAATAGGACCATCGGTTTAGGAGGAGATGTCGTTTAATTTTTTCTACTATGTGCAACCAAGCGGAACATTTTAAACAATTTTAGTAGAAGACTATCCAAGGAATATCCATGCCAAGTTTCATCAAAATCCATTTAGTGGTTTTGGAGGAAAGGTCTTTTAAACACAATTGTTGACGATGGACGGACGGACGCACGCACACATGACGGACGACGGACACAGCGTGATTACAATAGCTCACCATCAGCATTGCTCAGGTGAGCTAAATATTGGACCATTCAGAGTAATGGTTCCTTATCATTGCACATTCTTTCACTGTCTTCTATGCAAGTCAATAACTGACATAGCATGCGAGTTATGCCGTGACAAGTTTGTTTCAAAATAAGGAGATACTTAAAAATGGACCACTTAAAAAAGCGTTATGGTTTCTTGTCACTGCACTAGAGTTATGGTTCCTTGTCACTGCAATTTCTCACTGACTTCTCTATCAATGTGTAAGTATGAAGTCAATACCTTACATGGTATTCAAGTTATGCCATTGACAAGGTATTCAAACAAGAGGACAAAATGGTCCTAGGCCGCTCACCTGAGAACAGCTAGAACAAGGTACTTCTTTGATTTTACCAGTTGACCTATTTTTTGACCTAAAATGAACCATATTTGAACCTGCCCTAGATTGTATCAAAAGAAACATTTTGATCAAATTTAATGAATATCCTGCTTAAAATGCGACCCCTTCTGCATAGGCAAGGTATTTCTTTGAATTGACCAGGTGACCTAGTTTTTGAAACAACATGACCCATATTTAAACTCGACCTAACTTTCGTCAAGACAAACCTTCTGATCAAATTTCATCACGATCCACTTAAAAATGCAACCCCTATTATATACACAATGTTATTCTTTGATTTGACCAGATGACCTAGATTTGACCCCAGATGAATGACCCCTACATGGCCACTTTTTGAACTTGACCTAGATTTCATCAAAGCAAACATTTCCATCAAATTTCATGAACATCCTGCCTAAAATTTAGCCCCTTTGCATCACAAAGTTTTTCTTTGATTTTACTGGGTGTCCTAGTTTTAGACCCCATATAATCCTTATTTAAACTCGACCTAGATTTTATCAAGACAAACATTCTGATCAAATTTCATGAAGAAAATGCAGTCCCTATTGCATAGACAAGGTTTTTGTTTGATTTGGCCTAGCGACTAGGTTTTGACCCCAGATAACCCATATTCAAACTTGGCCTAGATTTTACCAAGGAATCATTCTGACCAAATTTCATGATGATCAATTGAAAATACAGCCTCTATCGCATACACAAGCTAAATGTTGACAGACAGACGACGGGCGACGGACATCGAGCAATCACAATTACTCACCTGAGCATTGTTCAGGTGAGCTAAAAAGGGAGATAATTAAACAAGCAAATTCGATGAATTGGTATCTCCCGCCGAAAGGGTTTGTGGTGAGGAATGGTAAAAAATATATCCGGCAAAAAGTTAAGGATGTAACTAAGATGCAAACAATTCCATTAGTCAAAATTTATTTAACAGAAAATGAATGTTTTAAGTGTACATAATAAATGTATGTTATGTTGATCCTAACTAATGAAATTATTTTGAATGGAATATGTTTACTGTAATAAGGTTAGCTTTTAGAATTAAATGGAGTCATTTGAAATGTGAGCTTGAAGTGTATCTAGAACGAAATATCGGGGGATTGTGCGGGGGGGGGGGGGGGGGGGGGGGGGGGGTGCGGGCTGTGGTTACAACTTCACATGTTGAAGGTTTGAACAATTTTCAAAAAGAGGAATGGAACAAATATCTTTTTTTGGGGGGATGCATGATCGGGATGGTGGGCATGAGACTGGGTGGAGGAACGGTACAACTTTGCATGTTGATAAATATTCATGGAAGGTTTGAAAAAAAAAATAAGGAATAATTTTTTTTATTTTTTTGGAGGGAGCGGGGGTGGGGGGAAGGGGGAGGGGATGTGACCAAGGCAAGAGGGTGACCAGGTGTGGGTACACAACTTCACATGTTTATAATAAATGTTCATGGAAAAGAATAAAAGAAGTTTAATGAAATTCCACCAATTGGTTGGTTTGTTATGTACAAATATATGGATTTTTAAACAATTAAAGGGCAATAACTCTGAAGATAGTAAAGAGATCCGGACGAAATTGTGTGTGCTCAACCACATTATGGTGATCTAAATTCAGTTTAAGTTTCATAGTTCTAGGTCAAATGTATCATACGTTATGGAGCAAAAATTGCCATATGTATAGTACCCTACATAGTTAACACTACAAAATTCTAAGGGCCATAACTCTAGTGTTACTTTGGCAATCTGACTGAAACTTGACGGGCCGCATAACCTCATAGTGGTTAACATGTATATGAAGTTTTAATTAAATATTCCCAACCACTTCCTAGATATGGCTCCGGACGGACAGACGGACGGACAACGCCAAAACTATATCACTCCGACTTTGTCGGGGGATAAAAATTGGACCATCCATAGTTATAGTTTCTTGTCACTGCACTCCATCTAAATGAGCTCAATCATTGTATTTAATAACAATTTGGTACCTTAGAGTATTGAATTATCCTCCGGACAACTAGTATGACGGACAATGTGGCGACCATAAGCTCCCCCCTTCATAATAAAGAAGCTAAAAACAGAGGATCAAACAGCCATGGCTTACCTAAGACAATATTTATGACATGAAAAGCTGTCATAACATATCTACTACCAACTCTGAAGACCGTCCCAATTGGTTTTCCATGAAAAAACAAAACGCCTACAGACTTCATTTGTTCATGTAAAGCTGCCATCATCGACTCACTTAGTGTGTCGTCATATTCTTTCTTGAATGGTTGTCCAATTTGTCTTGAGCTCCCAGATAATAAGATTCCAGAATCTGCAACATCTTTTGTGTCTCCTGTAATATGTTTGATATAAACAATTTGATTTTCAAACTGGTGTCTCTTTTATGTACTTAAAGTACAAATATTTGCTTAAAAATCATTCCGCAAGTTTGTAAGTAGTATGATTCAATTAGTTTCGGATATATTAGAGGTTGCCATTTCAACTAGCACATTCAGTAATTTTATATTACCATCGAACAGGTTGTTTTGGTAATGAGGGGACTATGTTTTATAAGATATTTTATTTCCAAATATACAAAAGGTATGTACAAAAGGTCCGTGCAATGGTTTGTTGGCTCCTATTTGTACAAAGTAGAGGGAAAACCTACATTCTATATTTGTATAAATTTTCATAAAGATCCATCAATGGGTTACTTTGTTTTGTGGTAATTTATGCATTTAAAAACAATTAAAAGGCAATAATAATGAAGTTGCTGAAGAGATCCTAATGAAAGATGAAGATGCACCAACGTGATCTACATTTGTTTTAGATGCCATGAAAATCCACCAATTGATTATTTTGTTTTGTGTCAATGTATGAACTGTAAAATAAAACAAAACACCAGAGTTTAGTTGAAATGCATTTTGATGAAACAGAATAATTTCTACAATCTTATTAAAGGGCACCAAAGAAACTTAATACAATTGGGCATGTTGTTTCTGCCAAGAATATTTAGTATTTTGTCCACTCCCATGTCCCCACCACCCCCGCAATTTTCTTTTCATTTAATTTCTTTCGCTTTAGTATCCTGACTTATGTCACCACCACGGTGCACACACACCATGCTCCCCTCCCTTCTACCCCCCTCACATGACTCTTAAAATAAATCTTTAAACATTCTTTCTAAAGGGCAAAAAAAAAAAAAGTAAATTGAAAAAAATGGGGTGATGGCTGGGCGCGGGTGAGGTAGGGTCAGAGGTTGCAATATAGATTGCTGCAGTCTGCATTAACACCTCACTCTATTCCAAATTTCAAGTCAATACCATTAGCAGTGTTTAAGTAATGCTCCGGATATTGACAGATTTCATCTTGCCATGACCTTGATCTTTGACCTACCACCCTGGTTTATGTACTTTGTACAACGTTTCATCACCAACTACCTCTAGGGGCCACTAAATGTGGCGAAATGACCCCCTCTCACCCATCTGGACACAATTGGGAACGGGACCTTACAAAAATGCTTCTGCCCATGTTTGATGAAGATTCATCATGTGGTTGATGTGAAGGGTTTGTTTAAAGGTGATTCTGTTTTTAGCTCTGGGAGCCCCTAAAAGGGCTTAATTTGCCGCATTTGAAATTACTTTATATGTTTCGTGTAATTCTGACAAATTGTTTCAGAAGAAAAGATATAAAACTAACAAGATCTCCGCCAACCAGGGCAATGTACGCCAGAGCGGCTATATCAGAGTTTGTGTACATAACCTACGTTAGCAAAAACTAAACAAACCAATGTGCGTGTGGTGATGGTGGTGGTGGTGGTGAGGGGGGGGGGGAGAGAAAAAAAAACAACTGGTCAGTTTTTTCTCCCTTGTCTGTACACAAAAACTAGCGGGGAACACAACCGGGGGGAACAACTGGTTGAATTTTTCAACCAGTTGTATTTTCTCTGGGGAAAAACTGTCCGGGGAAAAAATTGACCGTTTCACCGGGACTAGAGGGCTCATTCAAACAAACTTTGCAACAGTTTGATTTCTGTTGGGCGACCTGCGGTTTTCCAGTTGTTTTTTTTTCAGCGTTATCTATACGTGATGCGGCTGTAACAGTCCACCAACCATACATATAATCTGGTCTGTTATATTTTGATCTCTTTATATCTTTCAGCAGGATATTTATATTGATATAGTTTGATTACTTCTGCCACTGTTTTTTTTGTTCAAGGACAAATCCATAATTCCAACTAGGCACCATACGCCGCTTTCATGGAATTGCACTCTGTGTATCTTTGAAGGTTCCATATGACCTATAATTGTGTCTGTGCGACGTTAAAGGCAACAAAATTAATAAATTGTCCTTGAGTTCATACAAAACATGTTTACAAAGATTCAAAAAGGTGAGGTAAAATATAGCTTCTAACAAGAATTTCCTATTAATTGACCTATTGACGACGTTTATGACCTAAATCATCCAGTAACGAGCTCCTATGTTATAAGAAACCAATTTGATGGTGCAGTGAAGAACTCTCATGCTAGACATTCACAGTTTACTAACAACTTAGAAATTACTATTTAAAACTAGAGTTGTCACTGGAGTGACGATTTATACCCCTACAATATGGCCTTGTCACAAAACTAAGCCAATGTCAAAACTGAACTTGCTTGACCTTTGACCTACTGACCTCAAAATCAACAGAGGTCATCTGCTGGTCATGATCAACCTCCCTATGAAGTTTCATGATCCTCTGCCCAAGCGTTCTCAATTTATTGTCCGGATAAGATTTAAATGACCTTTGACCTTTGGAACCCAAAATAAGTACGGGTCATCTGCTGGTCATGACCAACCTCCCTATAATTTCGTGATCTTAGCCCCAAGCGTTGTGAAGTTATTGTCTGAAAACCGTTTAAGTGTTCCGGGTCACTGTGACCTTGACCTATGACCTGCTGACCTCTAAATCAATAGGGGTCATCTGCTGGTCATAACCAACCTCGCTATCTTTTTTCATGATCCTATGCCCAAACGTTCTCCAGTTATCATCCGGAAACCGTTTAACTGTTTCGTGTTATTGTGATCTTGACCATTGACCTACTAACCTCAAAGTCGAACATGACCTGTATTTAATCATGTTACACCAGTGTACACAAATTTAAGATCCTAGACCCAAGCGTTCGTAAGTTATTATCCGGAAACCGTTTAACTTTTCCGAGTCACTGTGACCTTGACCTTTGACCTACAGACCTCAAAGTCAAACTTACCCTGTATTTTGTTATGTTACATCTGTGTACCAAAAATTATGATCCTAGGCCGAAGCGTTCTCAAGTTATCATCCGGAAACCATTTAACTGTTCCGAGTCACTGTGACCTTGACCTTTAACCTACAGACCCCAAAGTCGAACTTGACCTGTATTTCGTGATGTTACACCTGTGTACCCAAATAGATGATTATAGGGCCAAGCGTTCTCAAGTTATCATGTGGAAACTGTTTCACTGTTCAGAGTCACTGTGACCTTGACCTTTGACCTATTGACCCCAAATTCAAACTTGACCTGTATTTTTTGATGTTACATCTTTGTACCAAACATTATTTAAATCGGTCAAACCTTTCATGAGTTATCATCCGGAAACCACAAAAACCAACAGACCGACCGACCGACCGCCAAGCTCACTCCTATATACCCCCCAAACTTCGTTTTGTGGGGGTATAAAAAGCAGTTATATAAAGTATGAATGGTTATCTCTCTTGACCAAAGTGATTCAGAAACAGAAAAAAACACCCGCGCCCAAACAACCTGGGTCTATTTATTGCTTCATGACTGAACATCTGGTGCACAACTTCACATGTATATAACAATCCTCTTATGTAGTATGGCTCTAGGAAAATTCTTTTTGAGATACTTATGGCACAAACCTTTATACCAATATGTAGTCAAGGACCATAACTATGTTTCCGCAATGTTAAACACATGTTTTAAGACACATGCAATTCACACTTGTCTGGCTTAAAGAAATCTAAAACAGAACACCAGGTGCACAGCATCACGTGCTATATAATTATTCTTTAATGTATTATGACTAAATCAAATATATATTTTTGAGATCCATGCAATACAAACTTGCATGCTATTTATTCATACTTTTAACCAAATCAATGTCCATTACTCCTGTTCAACTGACAGAAATCCCAAACACCATTCCTCCCACTTTATATGTTGAATAATATTCCTATAACGTTTCATGACCGTAGGTCAAATACGCTTAACGATTATCGCGACACAAACGTTTATTACGTTTCATGTATATTTTACTATGTCAAGGGCCATAACTCTGGTCTGGCTGAGTGAAACCCCAAACAAAACCCTAGATACACAACTTCACATGCCAAATTACATTCCTATGTTTCATAATCCTAGCTGAAATAGTTTCTGAGATATATGCGATATGTATATCTTTTACCAAATTAAAGGCCATAACGCTAGTCTGGCTGTGTGAAATCCTAACTAAAACATTGGATGCACACCTACACATACTAAATGACAATCCTGTGAGGTTTGATGACTCTGGGTAATATACCTTTTGTGATATGCACGACACAAACTTCGGACGAATGGACCAGTACTTGGGAAAGAAATTTTTGAAATCTGAAAAATCCCTCTTGGCCCTGCAGTTAAGGGGATTTTCGAATTCAATGGGGCTTTTTAATTTCAATGAAAAATATCAATAGAAAGAGCATAATCTGATGTTTCCAAAACGCGTGCCCTTTTTTTCCCTAGTTTCACTTTCAACATTTCAACATACAGTAATTTTCTATAAAGAAATAAAGGAATGAAAATGTAATGCAATGCAAATCTTTTTTTTTTATTTACTGAATTACATTCAAAATTTAATTCCTTCCGTTGCTACTGTTACGATAAATAGAATGGCAAACATGAAAACGCCGGCGAGGTCAGCCATTTTTGTCACCGGTTGTAAGTCGTCAAGACAGTGGTCTTTTACATCATGCTTTGCGGTATTCATTTCAAATGCAAATCAAACAAAAACTACCCGTGACAAATATTAACAGATATGCCTTTCTAACGATACCTGGTCGAAAATAAAATTCATATTTTCACTGGTTGAAATCGTCAATAAATTTCTTATCTTTATAATTTCTCAGTAACTATGGAACTCAGAAAATTCGACTGACGACGTAAAGATAGTTTTCTAACTAACATGTTTGGATGGATCACTGCATGCAATCGTAAATGGAAACTCTGTGGAAAGCGATTTATTTTACCATACATGTAGGTATACCCGGAAAATACCACTACGGCGCGTCATTGACTCGGTCTCGAACCAATAGTATATTTTTTCTACCGATTTTCGCGACTTCGTAAGTTTTTTTTCTGCCGGGATTTTCGCACATTTTATGGGAATTTCAATTGGTCTTTTTTTTTAAACTAAATATGCGACATCGCACCCTGTTTTCCCAACCACTGATGGAAAGACGGACAGATATGAGCAATTCTAAGTGCCCCCTTTCAGCGAAACACACACACACACACACACACACACACACACACACAAAAGGCACACAAAAGGGTCCATAAAAGACAAGCGCGCCAGAATGTCACATTATACAACAATCTTGGCAAATTACTTTACACTAGCATCTGTATTTGCAAATGGAATTTTAATTCTGTTGTTGTGCTGCAATTCTTGGAGAGTATCATTGCGAAATGGCCTATTTGAAAATAGATGTTATAGTAAAACATAATTATTCTGTATAAGTTTGGACGACCACAAGACCAAATATATCCAATTATAACGACCAGGTTCAAAAGTTTGGAGAATAAGCTATTTTATAGCAACAACAAAGAGAACGCAACAAAGATCTTTTTTTTCTAAGTCCACAAAAACCACGTAGAGATACATTAAAATACACTTAAGACATGAAAGTAAAAAGTAAGTTGTACCACAGATAAGTGGTCTCGGTTTTTCCATATGGTCAGTTGTAAAATATTTTAAACATAGCCTACTTATAGTTACAATAAAGGGACGTAATTCTTAAAAAAGTCCAACTTCTCCACATGAATCAGAGATGGAGGACAAACTCCTCTTCCAGGGATTGTACATCTGTGATCTCCCTATTGAGATTAGCGGGCGTGCACGACTGCATTTCTATATTTCCCTCCCACTTTCGAAGCTTAAATTAATATAAACATTTACCATCATTTCTATCATCTGAAAACCAACATCCTGTCAAGTCGAGGCTTGGTAACTCATGTTCATGATAATCGCAATGAACTGAGCTGTCCTTTTTCAGTTTATCATGTGAATGCATTGCATCATTCCAAGAGGGACCAGTCGGACATTTGAAGTGACGTTCAACTTCGCCGAACTTTTTGAAAACTTTTTCAAAGAAATCATCCATGTGCTTTTTAACTTCGAGACATATTTCTTTTGATGGTGATTTTTTACTACATCTCACAATCCAAATCTGCACAACGTTATCACGGAAATGTACATAAAGAATATGAGCGTTTTGTAGACTAAATATTCCACATCCGCAATATATGTCTACGCGTTCTTCTCCATTCTCGTCGTTCTTTTGTCTGCGAATATCCCATCTTGACATGCAATCTGCAAGTAATCTGTTGAAAATGCCCATTGGAATAAACTTTGATTTTGTTGTATAGCATAACTTGCTGGTAAAGGTTTTCTCATCAGAGGAAAAAGGACATCCCCCATTCTTGATGTCCCCGAGCTTCAGCAAACTTTCTGATGGCGCTTGCTTGAGTACACAGGGAGCAAAGTATGAATCCTGTTTCTGAAAAAGGTCAAGATATAAAATAGTGTGCTGTGCGACCCTGAGTTGCAAACTTGTGTTAGATTTCATAACAAGGATTGTTTGCCTTTCTGCGGATTAAATAAAAATCCCGTTACACCGCCTTCCTGTACGAAAGAAAGGCCTGTTGTATAAATCTTAAGTAGAAAAGGGACCATAACTTTTCCTGAAATTGGTTGATTGTAACCGAAATCGAACTTGGCCTGCATTATATAATTATACACCTACATTTTAAGACTCTGACCAGATCTAATATATACATAAAATTGAACATATGCCCTATCATTTGACTTGGTTGTCTTGTTCTGACACATTATGATTCAATCTCAATATTGGGCAAAGATTACACGTACATGTGCGTACATTCTGACCAGGTGTCATACTGATCAACTAGAAAGTGTGACCTGTAGAATGTTAACAAATCATTTTCTATTATTTTACACAGTCGCCTATTTTTTGACCCAAGGTGACCTGGTTCCAGTCCTGACATAGATTTTAAAAACACAAAGATTCTGATCACGTTTGTTTTAAATCAAATAGTGCATATGATCTTAAGAGTGTAAACAATATTTTCCTATTATATGACCAAGTAACCTGTAGTTTGACTCCAGATGAAGAAGTTTCAAACTTGACCTAAATTTTTTAAGGAAACACAGTTTCAAACAGATCTCAATTAGAAAATACGGCCGACATCTAGACTGCTAATACGTTTTTCAATGATTTTAACTAGTTTTTCACACAAAATAACCAAGTTTAAAATTCGACACTGATTTGATAAAGACAAACATTTTGCACAGGTGTCATAAAGAACAGGGAGAAAATATGACCGTTAGAATGTTTGATACCAAAACATAATTAACTAATTATATATGAATAAGTTGCAAGTTTATAGCAGTCCCTTTAGTAAAGTAACCAAGGCTATAAAGTAATTAAAAACAGTAACCAATATAGTTTCAAATAGAAACATATGTGTAGAAGTGTACACTGCTATGTGCCTGTCTACCATAAAGTACGAAAAATAATACGTTCAGCTTCCTTTAACAGACTTATAAAAAACATGCGAATCCATATAGTTTAATTCCAATCCTTCATAAGATAAGAAAAATGTAGACAGACTGGACAAAAGCATACAATTTAGCACAGAGGTAGTTTGGACCAATATTGAAATTTTTGGCTGTAAAGGCAAATACCACAGTATTTTGGAATTCTGTTTTTAGAACATCCAAAATCTACGGTGCCCCTAAAGTGACATGTTACGCACTTTTTTCCACTTAGGTAATGTGAGACTTTTTTTATTTCGTTTAAACGAAATCATTTCATTTTAACGAAATAACTATTTCGTTTAAACGAAATCATTTCGTTTAAACGAATTAGTTATTTCGTTTAAACGAAATAGTTATTCAAAATAGCCGTCATCTGCTCTATTATAAATAAAATTGAAATTGCAATACTGTGAAGCAGGTTATATTTGCGGGGGTGGGGGGGGGGGGGGGGGGGGTGGTAATTTTTGCTATATTCGCGGTCAACATTGATAGCGCGAAATCTAAACACCGAGTTAATTTGTTACCGCGAATATACAAATTTCACCAAGGAAAACCACTCCATTACAATTTTACTCATCAGCATTATTGACTTTGTTTTTTGTTACTTTAAAATGTGAGCGTTAAAATGCAATGTGTTGTGTTGGTGCATTCACCACCTTCAGAGATAGCTCTAGTTTTATATAAAAATAGACGTATTTTGAAGAAAGAAATATGATACTAATAAAAGATCAACTATAATCTTTAACCGAGATAAAACTGTGAACATCTAAACTGACACTTTGCCGATAATTAATAGTTATTTCATCTTTAAAGTTTAACAGATCTAACAAAGGACGATGACAGCATTTGCTATCCGTTTGAATAGATAAGTTGATGTCATTTTGAAAAATGCCATTCGGAGATATTGAAAATTGCTTTCTATCCATTCATAACAATATTAAAATTTTAAAAAGAAAACATCAAATAGAACTGTTACAATATTTTATTAGTTACTAGTATACTTTCAAGGAAACGAAACACGATGGTTCAGTGAGACCGATTACGCTCTCCGCAAAGGAGGTAATTTATTATCGGGTACGATGTAAATCCTACTTTCGTTTTCAATCTACCTCAGAATTTGCGTAATTATTATTAATTGCATGTCCAGGAAGAGTGTCCAAACTTTCTGTTGTTTACAACAAAGGTTTATAATTCGCGGTCGAAGTAGTTTCCGCGAAATTAAGACACCGTGAATTCAAAACTCTTCAAAAACCGCGAACATTTGTCACCGTGAATATAACCCGCTTTACAGTATACTATATCCTCTGTGTGAGTGGTTCCTGCTTTTTGCTTCTTTTCCAATCTTCTTCTTAATACCCTATAGCTAATAACTTTTGGAAGTTAACAAAAAATATTATACTTGAATATTATTCTATATCAATTTCTATAGAGGTCATTTATCATATATAATGAAGCAGTCACATGGAGAAGCACCGCCATCTAAAATATTACAAGCAAAAAGAAAACAAGATTAAATGGCAAAGAATTTTTCATATTTATTTGAAATAAAACATCTGAAAAGTTCCTTTTGTTACACAGTTGTTAAGAAATAAGAGGTAGTTATAGCATCTATAGGTGTTTCCCTAACACGACTTATGCCATTTGTAATGAAAGTAAAACCCCATTTCTATAACATAAATTTCTACAACATACAAATAGTGACTAGTCACTGAAACTGATGGTAAACGTGTGCAAAAACTAAGCGAAATATATAAGGTGGCACTATTATAGGTCACTTATTGAATAGATTAAATTGTTGTCAAGTCATTATCAAATGTGTAACAAAAGTACGGGCTAAAAGCCGGTATACGGAAAAAATGATGTAAAACAAAAGCAAAATAGTAGTATATATCTATGTAATGATAAGCTTTCAAGGATTTTAAACTGAAAAAGGGCATTGAGACTGAAGTAATAGTATAAAGTTAAAAAACCATACATGGCCGATCTATGACAAATGATGATGTATTGAATGGCCAGGCTAAAACCCAAGATACCGTAAATGGATTGCTTACTTGCAATATACACATACAATATGTTTAACAAACTATTGTTGTTGTTTTTTGTATCTATGAGCTTTAATTTCTGATGATTTCATTGACCTTAGGATACCTTTGTGTTTATCACGAAAAGGTCACTGTGTTAATTTTTTGAAGTTGTTACGTTTGGGTAATCTAACCCTTCAACATGGAAGATATCAAACACTTGTGTTTCATACAGTATAATATTGAACACACTGGAATCATTTCGGATAAGTAAATTGTATTTTAGTATTCTTACGACTTAAGAGCGTAACAGAAATTGAAGAGGATAGAATTTTAAGATGAAAAATCCCAAGTGCCTGTGGCGGGATTCAAACCCGGGTCGTACGGGTGGAAGGCCAATGCTCTAACCACTGAGCCAAAGAGTCAACTCCCCGACACAGTTGTCAGAGATCTATGTTTTTTTTTAACTTACAAGCTTTGAGTAAGTGATCGTAACACTTCCCCTCTTCAAAGGATGGTGATCTTAATGCCATTTTGGCATAGAAAGTGCCATTTTAATCACAAGATAAAAGTCCATTTCGTGGACGAGCCCCCCATCTTACGGCTTTGAGCAAAACAGAAATTGAAGAAGATAGAATTTTATGATGAAAAACCCTAAGTGCTTGTGGCGGGATTTGAACCCGGGTCGCACGGGTGGAAGGCCAATGCTCTAAAAACTGAGCCAATGAGTCGACCCCTGACGCAGTTGACGGAGATATTTTTTTAAACTTACAACCTTTGAGTAAGTATTGTGTTCTCTTGTTTTTAATGTAAATTAAAATGCTACCATGACCAGGAGACATTTAGGTACAGATGAAAATATGTTTATACAGGTTTCATAAAATACATTTTCTTTGTTTAAAATGACAATTGTTATTACTAATCTAATCTTTTTAGGGAATTTCCGGACAACGTGGATTGGTTTGCTTTGTATCATTTGTCTGGTGAGAAAATATGGAAAGTTATGCTGCCCATTAAAATCTATAAGGAAGGAAATATCTGAGGCAAATACATCATTTTTGACTGCAATCACTGATTTTCACAGTATCAGTAAACAACCAACACAGATAAAAGTTGATTTTGATTTAACCTTCTCGGATCTGGTTGACCATAAGGCTAACTGGCATACTTCATTTCGCAGGTATCAATAGACAATGAAGTAATTTACAATATGCCTGTTAAAAGATCTCGTAGAAGAGATACAATGGTTCAAAACTAATGTACATTCTGTTGCGAGGATGGTTACAAACTTCATGAATGTTCTACTCTAGAAGCTGATTCCAAAGTAAAGGAAATGGCCACAATACTGGAAGACATAGCCTTGTAATCAAGACTGCAAGGAGGTGATCTTATTGCTTTCAATGCTTTGGATGCAAAATACCATTTACAATGTTTGACGGCTCTCCGAAATAGGTACAGATTCTTTATTAGAAAACATACAGAAAATAAAATATCATACTCAGAGAATGGATGGAAAGTACAAATGCTAGAGTTTTTGTAAAACTCGTTCAACATATCAAAACAAGCCTTGAAGATGAACTAACATATAACATAGTATCGGAACTGCGTCAGTTATATAGAAATCGGATCGAGTGTTTTGGTATTAAAAAGTTAAATACAGTTCGTTTTAAGGAACGCTTGATATAACATTTTGTTGAAGCTCAACGACAAGATGATGGCAAACATGTTCCTGTCTTCAAAAAGGGCATACAAGACATGTTAAAGAATACCGTTGAAATGTGTTATGGTAAAAATGTTTGCTGCCAATATTGCCCGAAATGATACACACATCTTTCCAGTTTCAAGGATCGTTAGATATTAACTACTAAAACATGTCTATTACAATGAGTCTGAAAACCATGGTTTCTACGATTCTGCATGAAACTAGGTTAGATGATCAGGACAGTACAGATAAGCAACCATGTTTGACCATAAGCCAAATGATTATGTACCATTATAGAGACATTATAGAGACAGAAACAAAATGCAACATATGAAAAACATATTCACATTCCGCTCTTACCAATATAGATTGGACTTCATATTCATATAAGAACACGATCTCAGAAATTTTCGACACAGCTTTTTAGGCTAGGTTTTGATTTGTCTTATGAGCAGATTATGACCATTGAGAAACAGTTGGTAAATTCAGTCTGTGAATATGTAGCAAAGACAGATGTTGTTTGTCCTTTTCAGTAAAGGTCTGTTTACTGTTGGAGCCCTTGACAAAATTGATCACAATCCGTAAGGTTATGCCACAAAGGGCTCTTTCCATGGTACAGGCATAAGTTTGTTTCAGTTTCAGACATCAATGAATATGGGACAACAGCAAGAACAGGGAAATACGCTATCTGAAAACACCAGCAATGTATTTTTCTCTTCCAACTCATTATAAAGACGCTTCTCCAACCGAGATGAATACTGCAAAAGTTGCAGCGCCTGCTTCAAATACATTCACATTTGAACAAGAAGTTCGTATTAGAAGGATGCTGCCATATCAAGAGAGAAGTGTTAGCTTAAACATGCCTTCCTTTTTATTAAACGAACCATTTATAGAGAAAGGTGACATGACGTCATGGTCGTCTTACCATGGTTCACTAAAAGTAACCTTTGATTATCTTGCAAGTTTGTCACAGTTATTAACGCTACTTTACGAAAAAGCTGCCACATCTGCAATGGTGAAACACGGATTGGCTGTTTAGCAAAGGGTTTCTAGTATTTTAATCCGACGCAAGTATCTGTTACTGCATTTGATGCTCCGTTTTATGCAATTGCTAAATATATTCAATGTTCATGGCCTGGTACTCGCGGTGAATTTGAGCATATAATTATGTTCGGAGCCCTCCATACCGAAATGGCAGTTTGGAAAATGAGTGGAGACTTTCTCGAAGGAGTCTCACCGCAGCCAAGGTTGTATCGTCTGGTACTGTACTCAATGTTAAAAGCAACATATTAAAAAACAAGACATGCATACGATGTAAGTATGGTAACATTAGGTCACCTCCAGGCCGAAGCATTTCTCCAAACAAAAGAAACTCACTATGAGGATGATAGGGAGAGCGGTGCATGTTTCTGTCTGAAAGATTAGTCCAATGTTCGGAAATTGGGATACGGTTTACGTCTGGAAATGTTAGGGTTCATCTTCATCAGAGCCCACAGGGAACAAAATATAAATTTATATATTGAAACTCTTGAAGAAACTGCACCGTGGTTCTTTGCCTTGGATCTTCAGAAATATGCCAGGTGGATCCAAATACATATCCGTGATATGAACTAGATGTGTGTCAATAGGACACAGGTGCCCTCCACTCATGTCACTGTATATAGTTTCACGATTCAAGGTGACATATTATTTAAGATGTTTGCAACACAAGCTTGTAAAAAGTTATGTGTATTTTTCATTAAGTGAAGGACCATAACTTTGGCCTAGCTGGGTGAAATCCCAAAAAGTACACCAGTTGCACAACTTAACATGCTATAAAACAATCCTCTAAAGTTTTATGACAAGTACGTTTTGTATGAAGGTAAAAACTTATTGAACTATGTTCATGTAACTCTCTTAACAATAAATGATATTAATCAGCCTGTAAACGTGGACAAAATTATAAAGCGAATATTTTGGCTTTTAATGACAAAGAGGTGTAATTGTCAAGAAGTACAGTATGGCAATATTTATACGTAAACGAATAATACCTTACAATAATAAATGAATCTAAAGAAAAAAAGAATTATTATTCAATTCCTAAATTCAAAATAAAATAAAACCAATTTTTGGTTGCTGGTTTATCCCGCTACCAAAGGTAAAGTATATTTCTGACAATCATAGCATCTTTTTTTTTATTCCGAATCGTATCCAAAGGATGTTCATGTGCTACACAAAATAGTCCCATTCATAAACAGTGCGGATGAATTATCAATGAACAAGCAGTTCTTATTCAACCTGTATCCACTAACACTGACCGTTTAGATTATATAAGATCTATCAATGATAAGGTATTCCAGCCCATGGTTACATCACAAGCTGAGTCAGGCTGAGTTCATCTTAGATATGAGGCACAGAAAATTTAAATAAACCATCAGACATTTCAAGGCTTTGATAACATTATAAGGTTCATCTATATGCAAAAACAGTTTGAAATTTTGTGAAAAGATAAATCTTTACACTTAATATGTAAGGACGAAGGACGAACGAACAGAAAAACACGTGAAAATTGATAGAACTTCATATAAATGCATCTATTTGCCCAAGGAGTAAGTATAAATCAATTTTCACGTATAAATGCATACAAAATGAAATAAAAACTGAATCTATGTTTTTTTCAAATGGTGGCTATTTGAATGTTCTAAAATAGATTTCCGAAAAACTGTGACTTTGGCCTTTACAGCCAAAAGTCATGTATTATCCAAATTACCATTGAACAAATTTTAGTGATTCTGCTTTTTTCCAGTCTGCCTAGATCTTTCCAATCTACAAGTACAGTAAATTTGAACTTATTCCTGTTCAACAAGTAACTAGCTTTAATAAAATAGGCAAGGATTTTCCTTCAGTTAAACCTAAAGAAGGTTACAGGACAAAAATTCTTTTTATCAACTACAGATTTTGAAAAAAAGACATAGTTGAAATACAGAATTTGCCTAATAAGTAAGTAGGAATAACACGGGGGAGGAAGTGTTACACGAAGGATGGAGTTCTTCTGATAACCTGTCATGTTTTCTTCTGATACCTGTTACGGAGTTCCTGGAAAACGTTACAGAGTTCTTCTGATATCTGTATGACAAAACAAGGAATCGGTCGAAAAAATGGTAATTATCAATCTTTAAAAAGAGAGAATGGGGTGCAAAACTAAAGATTGATGATCAAGGTTGCCTCATGTTTTGTGCTATGTGTCAGAAAAAACTGTTTAGTCTAATAATCATCGTCACTTCTTCGAAATCAAGACATTTTGAGTAAAATGTCGAAATCGTTTGCTTATTAATCTACTCGTTCACGTTCTTCATCCTCACCACACGCAATAGCCTAATTTTAGTGCAAAGCTGCAAACATAAACCACTGTCTAACAATTTTATGCCCGATTTTTCTAATGTTACGGAGTTCAGGTGATAACTCTGAAAATGTCACAGAGTTCTTATGATAACTTTTGTTACTGCCAGGGTGTTTCTTGAGCTATGTTAAGATACTTTTTAGCTAATTTTATTATTTAGAAAGGGTGTTAATCATGTTCTAATGTAAGATATTTATCCAAGGCACAGTAGTGTGGTTATATGATGTATGGCATGTGTGTTTTTGAGTTCCAATGATAAAGGTTTAGTGTTATATTTTTAATTCTAACTAGATGTTACTTTTTCCAGGAACTCCGTAACAGTTATCAGAAGAAAACATGACAGGTTATCAGAAGAACTCCATCCTTCGTGTAACACTTCCTCCCCCGTGAATAAAGGACTGAGAAGAAAACTTTCAAGAATTCTCGAAAGTGGCGTTTGGATGAGGTACTTAAGTCGGATATACATAACCCCACTAAAATCGTTAACTGTCATAGCTTTATTTTAAGAAAACATGTTTATGTATAAAATCCTTACCAAAGGTATTAGTCTCAGTGACGTATGTACTAAATTACAAGGAAAATCATTTAGTGTTATCATGTCCACCGCTTCGTGGGCCATTTGGGTTCAATTCCTGCAGCCCAATAGCACGGCCTGTAAACACTGGCTCGTCCTCTTTGAGGAGATGAATTGAAAAAAGAGCCAATGATACTTCCGAGGAGGCGCTAATGACCGGAGCTTTATGCAGAATGTAAACAAAGAAGAAGGGTGAGATGATTGTTTCCTTTCTTAGATAAATTTAAGGCCCTATTTAAAAAAATAGCGAATGTAGTTCCACTCAGAAATTATTATACTTTTTATATATGCAGGCCATTTTGCAAGGTAAATGCATTCCTTGACGTGAGAACTTTTAAAAGTTGGAAAATTGGGCAAGTTCGAACCAAAAGTGGAGATTTACCCATATTATTCGCCCTAATTTACACAAATAAGAGTAAACATACATTGTACCAATTTTTCCCATAATGGTATGTTAAATTTGAATTATTTATGTGTTTTAACGGCGGGTTTTATCCCTCTATGTTCAATTTTGGCTAAGAGGAGGAGCCAAAGCCTTGGAGGAGGCGCAAATGTCCAGAGTCGGAGCCACTGACTAGTTCTTTTCCTGGTTGATTAACACTCGTATAAAGCGTTTTCGTTCTCGCAATGTAATATCTATTTCGTTTTAATGTTTGTAATTTGATGCTTGATATTGTATTATACTACCCAAATGCACATACTCTACCTAAAATAACAAGAGTTGTCCATAAGACAGCGCACTCGACTTTTCTCAGTGCTTGACTCTGAATTAGAGCTTTGCCAGTAAAAACTTTATAAAACTTAAAAATTCTAAGTTAAAAATGGGCATAACTCTGTCAAAATTCAAATCGGAGTTATAGGGATTGTTTCTCCTGGTGTAGACTTTGATAGTGAATAACTGTTTTAAGTTTCAAGTCAATAGTTCCATTCACTACTAAATTCGACCAACAAAGATGAGTTTATAAATGTGTGTAAATGTATCAAAGAGGCAATCAAAAAAAGAAATTTGGTTATTATTAATACATTATAAAGAACCCATGACATTGTATTCTCACTCACTTCCTTTGTTAATTGCATTATATTTGATTATATATTATATGTCTAGGTATTCTTTTCTCTTTTCTAGTTAACAACATGTTTGTTACTTTCTTTAAAATTGTATGAACGTGACTATGTATATTGTAATATTGGTGTTTAGACGATGTACGATGTACAAGTCTCAATAAAATTCTGTTCTGTTCTGTTCTGTTTGATAGTAACAATGATATGTGATGCTATCAAAAGAGTTAACCAAAAGGGTTAACCAAAAATTCTCTGTTAAAACGGGGCATAACTCCATCAAAATTCATATCAGTTATAGGGATTGTTTCTCCTGGTGTAGACTTTGATAGTAAATAACTATTTTAAATTTAAAGTCAATAGCTTTGATAGTAACAGAGATATTTGACTTTATAAAAAAGACCAACGGCGGCGGTGCAAGTGCAATAGCTCTACATTTTCTTCGAAAAATCGAGCTAAAAATATATGTGTATGTATCAATGCAACGGCTACATAGTTTAATGTTAAATGGTCAATTTTATTTTAAATGTTTGAAAGGAATCGCAAAGAAAGGATGCCCAATTCTGTATGATATTATTACTCCTGTTCGTTCCAGATGAGTCTGTTTAAAAGTAATAACATACATGTTTCCTTACAAACGTTATTTAAGTAAAATTAAAAAATTGTATTTATAATTCTGTAACTGTAAGCTTAGTAACGGTCAGTACACATTCTGACTACGTAGCATTAATTAAAAACAAAGTCTGACATCAAATATTGCCTCAACAGATGGCACCCTATTTACAAACTCCCAGTACTAAATAATAACTTAATATGATTTTGACTGCAGAACGACTGACAAACGGACAAGGATAAGACAAAACCTATATGCGGTTCGACCGGAGAATAAACATCTAACGTTTTCAGTTTCATTGTTATCGTTAGAACATCTGGGAGAGTATTTTGAGTGTAAGCATTTTCTCATATATGTAATCGAATTAAGCAATTTACAAGTAAACAAATATATTTATTTAGCATTTGTAAGTACCCAGTGAAGCACATATTGCAATTGCATTTCAAGACTACCACAAAGTTAACACTAACTATTAAAAAATCCAAAATGCGTTGGACACGAAAACCGTTGTGCATTAGGAAATATCCCTTACATAGAAAATATCATAATTATACAACTTATAACGCCATGATAGCCCATCATTAGACAAGTGCAAAAGAAAAGAGAAGTGTAAATATCTCGTAATACATTCTAAATGAATAGGATGTTGTTACAATATCATCCATCAGATGTTTGTCACAATCCAAGGGAATCATGATATAGCTCTGGTATGTGAGAATTGATGATACATTAAAAATCTCAATTTCAAAGTGCTTTGGCTCCCACTCCGGTTCTTAGCGCCTCCTCTGCGGCGATGGCTCCTCCACATGGTGTTAAATGCACATGTACGGGATAAACACGCTAGTAAACCACATAAGTCATGCAGCAGTAAGATATGCTTTTCAGCAAGATTGATGCAGGGACTATAAAATCTTAAATTTGTGTAAATTAGGGCGAAATATATGGGAAAATGTCTACTTTTTGTTTGGACTTGCTCTATTTTCCGACTTTCAAAAGTTCTCACGTCAAGGAATGCATTTACCTTGCAAAATGGCCTTCATATATAAAAAGTATAATCATTTCTGAATGGAACTACATTCGCTATTTTTTGAAATAGGGCCTTAAATTTATCTGAGAAAGGAAACAATCAACTCACCCTTCTTGTTTGTTTACATTCTGCATAAAGTTCCGGTCATTAGCGCCTCCTCGGAAGTATCATTGGCTCTTTTTTCAACTCATCTCCTCAAAGAGGATGAGCCAGTGTTTACAGGCCGTGAATAGGTCTATGGATGGGCAAATAGACGACATGAATAGAGCCATAAACCCTCATAAACCCTCACTCTTTTGAAAAATGGGGCACAATAAAGAAAGGAAACGTGCCCTCTTATAAACCTCAAATTTACAAATTCATCACTGTCTAGGAATGATTGGATTCCAAGAAAATAGCTTTCAGCAATTATTCTCTTAATAGATATGTTTATATATATGTCAATATCTATTACCACAGAGGCAACAATAATTCCATTTACCTCTCTGTCCTTGACGATCAATCCAAGCTTTTCCATGTATTCTAACAATAGTGTTCGTTCTGACATAACCTTGCCTTCCCAACACTTGTCTAGAATGAAAACTAATGTTTTAAACACTTTTAATTTCTATTTAAGTACTCTACGAATCCATCAGCCAGTCATGCATTATCATATAATTTTTATTTTGCTTATATAATATATTAAACCGGGTCTTGTATAACAAGCTGCTAAAATGGAAAGCTATTCAACGAAATCAAGAAAGATGGTTCACTTAAATAATTTAGCAATTACATTAAAATATTCTTTTATATCAACTGTACTGTGTAATGTTGTTGCGATAGACCCTAAGGAGCACCATGTTTTATCATATTATTAAGAAAAACTCCCAGGTATACCAATCAAGTCTTTTTTCAGCATTGCAGTTTCACTAAACTGCCGCCAAACTTCAAACGTTTCTGTATCGCCATTTAGCATAAACTCTTCTGCTGTAATTAATTCTTTGAAGGCATCAATCAACCATTGAGGATCTAGCAGAATATAGTCTTTCAAAACGTTTTCACTGCAATGAAACATATTCTCATCTTTTAACAAATGTATACTTAGATATATCCATAATCCAAACTAACAATCGACCATCAACTTTATAGGGACCAATGTGCTACCATGAATAAACTCCTAATTCAGGCCCGAACCGACTACTTCTCTGATAAGGTGAAGTCGTGTGGCACTGACCACAAAAGTTTGGCCAAGATAACCAAAAATCTACTAGGAGACAGCCAAGATGCTTCCCGTCCCTCTAACACATCACCAAAGGAACTTGCGCAGAAGTTTAGTGACTTTTTCATCGAGAAAATTGAGAACATTAGGAATGATATTATTTCGCATAGCCAAACTGATCGTGATTCAGTAGACTTGCATTGTCCAGAACACCAAGAAGTAGCAAACTGTCTTATTGATTTGGCTCCTACAACGATAGAAGAGGTAGAACAAATTATACAAAAATCTCCAAACAAGTCCTGCGAACTTGACCCTTTACCAACATGGCTTCTGAAGAAATGTCTCGATGAGCTCTTGCCGCTGATAACAAACATCATAAATACATCAATGGAATTAGGTTATGTACCAAAAGAGTTTAAAAGTGCTAGGATAAGACCCCTGCTTAAGAAACCAGGTCTTGAACCAAACATTCTCAAAAACTACAGGCCTGTATCTAACCTCCCTTTCATTTCAAAAATCTTAGAAAAGGTAGTAGATGCGCGTCTTGAGCGGCACTTGAGTGAAAATGAGCTACATGAGGGACTGCAGTCTGCTTACAGAAAGTTTCATTCAACTGAGTCGGCTTTGATAAAGGTACAGAATGACATCCTCACATCTCTCGATCAAAATTCTGTAACAGTCCTCGTGCTACTCGATCTTTCTGCGGCTTTCGACACGATTGATCACCAAACACTGTTACACCGGCTCGAACATCATTTTGGAGTCACAGACAAAGCACTTGCATGGATGTCATCATATCTTAGTGACCGCTATCAAACTGTATGCGTTGATGGTGAGTTGTCGACGCCTACGTTGATGAAATACAGTGTGCCCCAGGGATCAGTGCTTGGTCCAAAGAACTATATCATGTACACTAAACCCGTGGGTGCCATATGCAGACGTCATGGACTTCTTCATCATTTCTACGCTGATGACTCTCAATTATACCTATCTTTTAAGCCGATAGAGGCTGTGGCCAGAAGTGAAGCTTTGCGCCGCATTGAGAGCTGTCTGACTGAAATTGTCTCGTGGATGAATTCCAACATGCTGAAGCTCAATGCTGACAAAACTGAGGTAATGCTATTGACATCAAAGCGTAACTCCAAGTACATTGATGACGTTTCTGTGAAGGTCGGTGATTCTGTGATAAAATCCACGAAATGTGTTAGGAATCTTGGAACAGTATTTGACAGCGGTATGGATATGGAACAACAAGTCAACTCGGTGTGCCGGGCTGGATATGCACAACCTCGCAGAATAGGTCACATCAGACGGTATCTTACCAGTGATGCCACAAAAACCCTTATAAACAGCCTGGTTACTTCACGGTTAGACTACTGTAATGCCTTGTTAAGTGGTATACCAAACAGCACACTTAACAAGTTGCAACATGTCCAGAACACTGCAGCTCGCGTAATCACTAAGACGCCCCGTCGCAATCATATAACACCGGTTCTGAAGGAGCTTCACTGGTTGCCAGTGAAATACAGGGTGCAGTACAAGGTTCTGACCCACACCTTTAAGGCGTTACACAATCAGTCCCCTGCCTATATTAGGGATATGCTAGAAGTGTATAAACCGGTCAGGACCCTAAGATCGCAAGACACGCTGTCGCTGGTTATGCCAAAATCTAATACCATGATGTATGGCAATCGCAGCTTTTCGTGCACTGCTCCAAAGCTTTGGAACTCTCTTCCTGTCAAGATCAGGGAAGCTGACACGCTAGCTGCTTTCAAAAGCCTGCTCAAAACCCACTTCTTTGTACAATATTTTGTTAACTGACCGATACATTTATTTTTTTTTTATCTTGTTTTTGTTTTTTTTTTTTTTTAATTATACTTGTTTTCATTCATGATTTTTGTTAATGTGGAATGCATTATCTTTGTATACGTATTTGTTTGTATTTTTGCAATTTATTCTGTAAAGCACTTTTGAACGTGTACAAGTGCATGAAAAGAGTGCTATATAAATGTGGTATAATAATAAATAATATATGTATATCGAAACAACTGGAATTTATAGGACACCTCTAATTTATGTAGGTAAAGAACCAATAACATGCAGTGAACAAGTTAATGCAAAGCTATGATTTATCAGTAAATAACTGATAATAGCCATTTAGACAACCATTGTTAAGACAATAAAATCTAAATATTTTTTTCAATATACATTTGATCGTATTATAATAGTCCTCCATATTCTTCAAAAAGTAAAGCTAAAACTGTAATGATGTTTTCCTGACGTGGTTATGTCTGAATGATATATATATATATATATATATATATATATATATATATATATATATATATATATATATATATATATATATATATATATATATAAAATGTGACATTAAGGAACAGCTAGTGCTGAAACCCTCTACGCTTAATCCCATGACTACGGTTATGCTAGAGTAAATAAATATAGATAGTTTAGTGAACTTAGTCCTTTTCATCTTTTTGTACACTTTAGTTAACTGAAACAGGAAGTTGATTCTTGTATGTGCTAGAAGTTTAAAGCTGGATGTGTGCCCATATAACGAACTTGTTTTGAAGACGCAGACAGAAATTGAATTTGTGACAGATAGAATCGGCTTTAATTAAAACACATCAACTCTTATTCTGGTGAAGTCCATCAACTTGAATCGTTCTTATTTCAATAAGGAAGAACTTTAACAATTTATTTACTCTTAAGACAGACTGCATATACACTGATATCATGTTATGAGACTTTCACAGTTTTTAGCTCACCTAAACTTTATTCAGGATGAGCTATTAGTATATGTAAATAATCTGGCGTTCTACGTCTAAACATCTCCCCTGAAACTACTGGTCAGAATTATACAAAGCGTGGTCTGTAACATCCTGGCATGGATCTCTATCCAGTTTGTTCCAATGCTTATAATTAAACTTGGCCAATTTTAAAGGCTGTTAGAGTTAAAAATAGCAAAAATCCTTTAAATCACTTCTTGTCATGAGCCGCTTGATCTACTGTCATCAAACTTGGTCCGTAACATCAATATAAGGCACTATCCAAAGTTTGTTCTAATAGGGACACTTTACCCCTTTTAAGGGTCATTAGAGCTAAAAATTGAAACAAGAGGGTCATTGACCTTAAAGCGCTCACCTGTGTACAAAGCTTCAAGTGTGTTTGTATAACGTAATGGTACAAGTTCAGAGTTAGGTTGCTTCTATGTAAGCCTATTTACATACATATATACATATTTTTGAACTTAGAGCAATAACTGGAACAATTACGGTAGACAGTAAAACACGCCTATATCAAGGCTCTAGCTATTATGGATTCAGAGACGAAGATTTTCAAAGTTTCTTGTATATAAGCCTATATAGTAAGTACATTTCACACACAGGGGCGCGGCCATTTTTGACCTTAGTACATTAATTTGGACATTTATGGTAGAGAGTCAAACTGATATATTACATGACAAATATTAAAGCTCTAGAGAAGAAAATTTTCAAAATTTGATAGCTGAAAATGTATTTTTAAGCAGAAAGACCCATATGCTCAATTATCAAAAAAACATTCGAAAGATTTTGAAAGAGAGCTACCCAGAGATAATTTGTTTAAAGTTTCATCAAAATCCATTTGGTGGTTTTGGAGGAGATGTCATTTAAAGAAATTGTTGATGACAAGTGACCACGTCCTCTGGAGGCAATGTTTTTGTCGCAGAAAAATTTGAACAATATTTGTGGAAGGTCATACAAGGACGATTTGAGTAAAGTTAATTTAAAATCGAGCTAGAAGTTTCATACAAGAAGATTTTCTATATACATATAGGGAAAGGTGACCACGCCCCCTGGCAGCCATGTTTTTTTTGACGAATCGGAGTAACTTGAACAATCTTGGTAGAGGGTCACCCAAGAACTATCTGTGTATAATTATTTTAAAACCGTTCTAGCAGTTTCGCGCAAAATTCTTAAAGTTTCCCCTATACACATATAGGGAAAAGTGACCACGCCCGCTGGCAGTCATGGTTTTTGGTGAAACAAAAATAATTTGAATATTCTTGGTAGAGGGTCACACAAGGACAATTTGTGTACAGTTATTTTAAAATCGGACCTGCAGTTTCACACAAGAAAAATTTTAAACTATCCATAATATACATATTGGGAAAAGTGACCACGCCCTCTAACAGCTATGTCTTTTGACAAATCAAAATAATTTGAACATTTTTGGTAGAATGTCTCACAAGGACCATTTTTGTAAAATAATTTTCAAATCGGGCAAGCAGTTTCACACAAGATTTTAAATTTTGCTCTATATACAAATAGGGAAAGGTGACCAGGCTCCCTGGGGTCCATGGTGTCCGCTATATGCAACCAAGCGGAACCGTTTGAGCAATTATGGTAGAAGGCCACCCAAAAAACATCCAGGCCAAGTTTTATCAAAATCCATTCAGTGGTTTTGGATTAGATGTTGTTTTAAAAACACAATTGTTGATGACGTACGGACGGACGCACACACGACAGGCGACGGACACAGCCTGATCACAATAACTCACCATGAGCACTATGTGCTCAGGTGAGCTAGAAAAACCTTTAAACAATTTCTTTTCATTATCCAACTGATGAATCTTCACCAGACTGTCTCTAGCATCCTCGTATAATCCTCTCTCAAATTTGTTCAAATAGCTACGCGAAACAAAAATTTGTAACAGAGTTACCATCTTCCCACCTCTAGGGACATTTTTCACAAAAAACATACTGCATGCCAATACAACATCCTAAGTAATAGGGCAACATACTAACAATGTATATAAATCCTAAATATATATCATATAATTCATGAAGCCATTATGAAGTTTGAAAATGTCTGGAAATCTATAATTGGTGAATGCTTTAAAATGCTGATATCTGCATTTTAAAGATTTAATGTGATTTTATTTTTAAATTGGTACGGAAAAATAAATAAAAATATTATGAAATACTTTATCGTATTAAATGGATGTAATTAATAAACAAATGAAATGCATTATTATATATGACGAAGCCTTTTTCTATTACCCAAAAATGGATAATATAGAAAAACAAACTTTGAACTATTCATTCTCATGAACAATTTCATAGATTTTCATCAAACTTGGTTTGTAGTATCCTCTCTCAAACCTGTTCAAATGTTTTTGATTTGTCTCTTTTTAAAGCTCCATTATGGCTAAATATAAAAACTCCATTTAAACAACTTCTTTTTATGAACCATTTGATAGATATTCGCCGAACTTGGTCTATATCATCGTTGTAAGGTCCTCTATCAAGTTTGTTCAAACGGTTTACTTGGCGCCTATTAGAAGCGACTAGAAAAAGAGAAAAAACGTGAAAATCGCTTCTCTTGAACCACTTAAGGATGTACGAGCGTTTTTTTCAGGATATCCGCCATTTTGAAAAATGTTTCTTCAAATATTGCCTTCCAACAAAAGTTTTGCCGAAAGTTAATGCCAAATCATTAAAATATGGCTAATAAATTACCATTTAAGCAAACAGATTCTGCTTTTTGCGAAAAAAAATTTTTCACCCTTATTTTTGGCTTGCATTTGTCTAAAATTGATGCAAGTTTTACAACGGGGTAGGGGTAGGTAATTTCAAATATGTATGCAAGTAGATCAGGTTTCGTTTTGATATTTTCCTGACTGATACATATAATGATAAGCTATAACTGAAATAAAATGTTTCAAGATATCTCTTTTTTTGTCTGGAAAATATAAATTAAATAAAAAAGAACAAAAAATATCAAAATTCACCAGTTTTTGACAGTTTTTTCTCAATAAATCTCTTAAATGCATGGTGACCCCTACTTTTTTTCTTTCCATTTTAAAGCATTTTTGTGCGTCATTAAAGCTGCAAAATATTTTTAAAATCTTACCGTCATAAATTTTTTTGTAGATCTAAATACATTTTTTTCCATTGAAAATAAAGTGGGTGGGGTAATTATGTCAACATGTAAAAATGAAAGAGATTTGTTTGTGACATTTATGCTTATATAATACTGACATCACCTTGTATTCATATTAACCTGTAAGACCTGAAATCCCTATAACATTAAATGGGATATTATATGTTTTATAAAGTACAACCATTTTTCCAATTTTACAAAATTTCAGAAATGCTTAAACAGTGGGTGTAGAAAATGCCCTATAAAATTAAAACGAGTTCGGTGACCTATGTTTTTTCTTCTATTGTTTGTCTTGAAAACTAATGTTCTTCAAGCTCACAGAGTATGAAAAAATTCTTAACGTTAGAAAAAATTCGATCGTACATCCTTAATGGATCTTCACCAAACTTGTTCTGCAGTATCTTTATATGATGTTTTCACTAGTTTGTTCATATTGTTCAGTTTTGCCCCTTTAAGGAGCTACCAGAGCTAAAATTTGAAAAATAAAAACTTTAAAAGACTTTTTTCCATGGACCACTTGAACCACAGCAGAAACACATTTACATACCTCTTAATATAATCTGCTTAATGCTTTTTTACCAAACTTGCTCAAAAGCAAGGACTATGGGTCGCGGACCTCTTCCTACGAGCGACTTGGGCCAATTTTGGCCTCTTGTTTATTATGTAGTGTTATCTCTAACAATTTATACAATATTTATTAACTTCCTAGATTAACATTTAATTTGACATAAGTGGTTTTATATACTGGGGCATTAATATCTCAGTCAGACTACAGAATGAGTCTAACAATCTATTAGGCTTTCACTTTAGTCTTTGACAAATATATTCAAATGTTTGAAAACATTGAAATCTTATAATTTACAGTTATACTTGAACAGAAGTAAAGAATAAAAACATATTTTGTTTTCAGTATATAAATAAGTTTAATTACATCCAAGTAATATTGCAGCAATGTAAGAGAAATTTAAAGACAATGCAACCATTTTTTTAATTGTTTTCATATTTTCAATTAGATAAAGGACTTTAACACAGTTGTGAAGATTGACGTTTTAGTTTTACTTACTACAAACTTCACAGAAATCGAATGATAAAGAACTTTGCAACATGTGTGATAAGGGTACTCGCATATTATATACTACTAACTATATATGGCTTTTGTAAAAAAAGCGCATGTCTCTCCTAATGCCTAGTAGTAATAGGCAAGAAAGAAGTCAACAGGAGATATAAGCAAAAGTCCAAGAGACACCGATGGGTGGCTGTAAGTGGGCTCATCTACTTGACATGTCCAATCATCCCAAGAAGTTTCAACATTCTGGGCCGAGTGGTTCTCAAGTTATTGACTGGAACGTTTTCCATGTGCTGGCACCTGTGACCTTGACCTTTGATCGAGTGACCCCAAAATCAATAAGCATGTCAGATCATTCTATGAAGTTACGGTTTGGGGAGACTGCGTTTTTAAAATGTGGTTTTCCCGGTTGAATATCTATCCTGGAATTTTACCTTTGAGCAGACTCCTACATTTGCGCATTCATACAAAGTAATATTAAAATCCCTAGATGAATGACAGTTATTGACCTGGCACGAAATTGCGGACATTAGGACGGAATTACAGAATGGTGGAAAGACGAAAAAAGCACATTCCTATAGTTCTCCACTTGTTTTCAACCAGTATGGAACTAAATTATCATCACCTAAATTTAAGAAGTGGATAACTGCATTGACTTAAAGAAGGACTTACTCACTTTTTGCGCTAATGACGTAATACTCTTGTATTTTTAGGTAAAACTAGAGCTGCTTTTGAGAAAAACGCATGTCTCCCACAACTGCCTAATCATCTGAATAGTAAGTCTGTCTTTATATACTGTTTACTCAGAAAATATACATTATTTTGAGTTTTGGAGTAAGTGTTGGAGTAAGCGGCCTATCGGATAAGTGTTGGAGTAAGCGGCCTTTCGGTAATTCAAGGGTCATAATTCTGAAGTGCCTTTGCCGATTTGGCTAGTTATCGAACCTGGCCGAGGACTTATTAGCAAACACATTTTGTTCAAGTTTGGGGAAGATCGGATAAGAAATGTTCGACTTAGAATGCGGACAAGATTTGCGACATACGGACGGACACACAGGAGTAAATCAATATGTCTCCTAGTGGTGTTGGAGACATACTTATACCAAGTTACAATTAATTAGATAAAATGTATTAAAAAATGACAAATTAAAAACAATTAGAAACGGTGTCAATTTTATATAAAAAGCATAAGAGTTATGGGACTTATTTCATCAAAGTAGAAATCATTGCATTTTTGTAAAGAAATGGAAAAAAATAAGTTCAGAAAGGTAAATATTTATCATTATTTTTTATCTCTCATTAACTCTTACTGACAATCATTAGGCCAAAAATAGGTGTGTTTCCAGTTTGTCGACCAATCTGAACCATTTTCCCCCGACCTCAAACATTTTTATTGGTTCTGAGGAAAAAAAAGTTTCTATGGTCGCACACGAGCAGTCGTAGGATCGATTCCCTATCAATTTAAAGGTAAATTTTGGAATAAAAACAACACTGCCCATATGTATTGTATTACAGGTAATTTCCGCCTCTTGGATAAGCGCACCCTCCGGAGAGGTATATTTATTTATCTGAACTGTCCTTACTAGGTGCGTTTATTTACAAGAGCCCACTACGTGTATATATACCATATATCCATATTTGAACTGATGTGCAAGACGTTGCGGTTCGGAAAGTTATGTGGACGCTTATTAGGCACAAGGAAAAAGCGTATTCTTCAAAAATAGAGGGATCGATCAAAGCGACGAAAATCGGAAAGATCGATTCCCTATTAAGAGAGTATTATTCACGGTTGTTCCTTTTCCCCGGGATACCCGTTCTTCTTCTCCCCCTTCTTCTTCGTATGCAACTACACTGTCAGACCAGTAGCCTCAATGAAACTTGTGGTTTGCCGCAGATCCTCAAAGCCTCCATACAGTTTCTAGTGGATTGAGGTATCTATCGGCCAAGCCGCAACTCGCTCCTGGTCATGCCTTTTACATCTCTGGAGTATATGCTCCGTAGTATGATCTTCCTCACCACATGGACAGGTTGGTCATGGTGCCAGTTTGTATTTCTTGTACATGTGAGCATTGAGCTTGTTGTGCTATGAGCGAAGCCTGCCCAGCATCACTTGTTTAGACCGATTAAGAAGATGAAAAGCTTCTTCCTCTATCCTTGGTCTCGTTAGTGCCTTGTAGCTCAAAGGTGTTGTTGGTTGTTCCAACTGAGCTCCTAGCTTAGCCAGTTGGTCTGCCTCTTCATTGTCTACAAGTCAACAATAAGATGGAATCCACTGAAGTGCTACTTTACAGGTTATACTCAGGCTCTGCATTCTCCTGGCTAGCTGCGGAGCTATATTGTTGATCAGAGCTTCCATGACAGACAGTACATCTGTGAGAAAGACGACTGAGGAGTTTTCTTCTGCCGAGTCTTCAATCATTGAGACGTCCTTCATGAGTACTTCAGTCTCCGCCTTGTAATTGCTATAGTGTTTTCCTGTACCTGCATGTAGTGTTTCACTCTTGCCAGATGGGTATTGAATGAAAACTCCTGCTCCTCCATTTGATGGCGCATGTGGCTGATTCATCTGTAAAGACACGAGTCCATGTTTCCTGAGGATACTCTTCATTGATCGTAGCCAGTGTGAGGCTCTTCAGAATACCTTCATCCTCTTGCTTGATGAGGAACATCAAGTCTCAATGTCACTGAGGACAGATCATTTGCTAGTGGGTTTATAATGTCTTCTTTACTTAGGGGAGTCGTTGGTGGGTTCAGTTTTGAAATCTCGATCGAGTTGCTTTGCCTCGTGAACGAAGCTGCTTCGTTTGAGCCGATGTTCTGTGTAGCCTTCCAACTTGGCTTTCTTAGGATGGTCTTGAAAAGACATGATATTCTCTGCTCGAAGAATGACCGTTGCATGTCTCCTGTCCTGTAATTGATGTGTACCTCTTAGCGTCTCCATAAAGGAGATTGGTGTAGACTCTAATGATCCGCAATACTTGGTTTTGAACCTTGTCTAGAGCCTGTTGGTTAGTTTTGGTTAGTTTTGGCAGTAGTGGATCAGGCAGTTGAACTATACTCTAAATGGGGTCTCGCTGTATTGTCTTGAATATGTATGTTTGCTCATTTGCTCCCCAAGTTGTTCCAGCAAGTTTACGCACAACGGGCTTTTCCTTCCGCTTGACTAATGTGGGGTCTCCAGGTTAGCCGTTTGTTAATGGTCACTCTAAGTTATGTTGCCTCGTCTGTTTCAGTCGGCGAAGTATTTCCCATCTTGATTTTACCAGCCCTCTGCTTTGACGACAGGGAGAATAGTGTCTCCGACGATTTCTCTGTATTGATCGAGATACCAATCCTCAGCCCAAGCTAAAAGCTTGCTGATGGCTTCTTGCATCCTGTGTGTGGCTGTTGTGGCATGTACTTCCTATCACCATAACACCAGCTCATCAGCGTAGAGTGCAGCCTTAACTCCTTTCGGTAGTTCAGACACACGGTCAGTGATGAAAAGCAGAAAGAGTATAGGGGATAAACACTATGACGCAATATAAACTTCCTACTGCTAGCATGTTCTCAGCTGACTCTTTCTCTCCAGTTGTAGAGGTATGACTTAATCAACCTCAGCATGTGACCTCCTACTCTACTCCTCATCAGTTTGACGAGGAGTCCATCAGTCCAGACTTTGTGAAACGCTCGCTGCAGATCAATCCATGCTGTAAGCAGCCTTTCTGCTCTTGGAAGGCTGTCTCTATCTCTTGCGATACTAGGTAAGTGGTCTGGTCCTCAGTGGAGGGGAACAGTCTGAATCCTGCTTGTTGTGTTGCGAGTAGGTTGTTAGTCTCCGTGATCCTCTTCAGACATGCATTCACAATCCTCTCCATGGTCTTTCCAACACAGCTGGTTAGACTGTTTGGACAATAGCTCCCAGCCTTCTTTGGATCCTTCCCATTCTTATGGATGGAGATCATGACTGCCTCTTTCCATATCTGTTGAGGTAGTCCTTGTGTTCAGCTGTAGTTGTACATTTCCAGGAGTTAGCAAAATGCTGCAGTGCCTAAATGGGTCAGCATTTCACTTGTGACTCTATCTGGTCCAGGAGACTTCTTTGTCTTCAACACTGTTTCAGAGCCGTTCCCTGTTGATGGAGATGTTGGAAACATCTTTGTTGTTTGAAGCAAAAGTGTTTGCCGCTTGTTTTCCCGTCAACAGTTCACCATTCTCTTCCAAAGTTGCTGAGCCTCTCCCTGTGTCTTCATCGATCAGCTGTCTCGTCAATCTCCATAGTTTTTGGCCATCTTGCTCTAGGTTAAGCGAGGCTGTTTTGTTTCTCCAGCTCTTCCTCTAAGCTTCCAGTTTGTGCCTGATGAATTTGGCCTTCGCTCGCTGTAGACAAAATATTATTTTCCTGTGAGGGATTGTTCTCTGCTTCCTCCCTCTCTGGCTTCTGATAGCTTTGTCTGTATATTCTCCAACTCACCAGTCCAGTAGGGCTTATAGTCCTTTCTTGTTCCCCTTGGAATGGCGTTGTAAGCAGCCTTTAGTATACTGGCGTTGAAGTCTTTGATAACCCGGCAGATGTCTCTATATTCCACTCTGATGTCTTTACAGAGCTGATC
>NW_026460211.1:0-65721 GCF_021730395.1 Mercenaria mercenaria | reverse complement strand
GATCCTTGATCTCACTGTACAACCCGGTCCTCTCACTGTGTGACCTTGACCTTACAGTTAACAACCTTGACAGTTGCATCATGCAAATAATTATGCAAAGTTATTTGAAAATCCTTTCAGGGGATAAGATATAGAGGAACAGAAAATCTACCTATATGACCCTTGATCTCACCATACAACCTTGACCTTGAACCAACAGGACTGAAAGGTGCATTTTTATGTCATCTTATTTTGCCATTCCTTTGCACACATATTGATTTTATTAAGATTTATTGAAATCTTTCAAAAGCAGCACACAAAGTACTGCATAATCTGACATTTGATTTAACCATTCTGTCTTGACCTTGAACCGACATGACTTTGAAGTTGTCTTATATGATGAAATTTATATGCAAAGTCATTCCTAGCTATTTTATGAGAAATCATATTTTACTTTCAGCACAAAGAAGTGAACCGTCAGTCTCTATTTCATAGTACAAATTAGTCCACACTAGTAAAACATTAAACTGTGAGCAGTTATTGCCAAAGAGATCAGGCTAACTTGTTTCTGTCACAAATTTCTTCTATAAACACTACACAGAATTTATAAAAATTAAACATCAAACCAAGTCTGCTATAATTTTGCTTGATTGCATTATAAATATATTTACAAATGATATTCTTATAGATTTTAAAACTACCCCATTTTCCTGCCTTCATCCTGACTGTAAAGACAGAAATGCTGTATCAAAATGTTTGTACAAAAAGTTCATTTATTAATTTTGCAAAATCTATTTTATAATTTCATGTTATATGTTTGGACTTTCATAAAACAAAACTCATCAATTTAAAGCTATCTTTGTACCATTTGATTTTATTTCTCAATCAAATGATTATAATTTTAAAGGCCCCAAAGATAAAGATTTCATATCTACAAATTAAAAATTCTTGCAATGTCTGTGAAAGAAATCCTTAACTGTCAAAATAAGGTATGTTTCCAAACTGAGCATTTAGGTACAAATATATGCACTTTTCTCCACATCATACCCTTCCATAAAACATATACAAAATAACCTGTATACAGTGTTGCTTCCTGATTAAATAACCAAGTACAGGGTTGGTAGACTAATGTGAAACTGATAATCCGTAAAATGTAGTAATGCAGTAGTTACATAGCAAGCCACAATGTTCTTAAATCCTATAAGAATCCTAAAGCTGCTAATATATAAACTACCAAGAAGTCCTTTAAATGCAAATAAAGGCTATATTGTTAAAGTTTTTGAAGGACAGTCTATCCTTTAAGTTTTAACTAATTCAAGGGAAATAACTCTTAAGAAATTTAAGTCATGACTCCTTTTATAAATTCACATACATTTTTATGAGAGTTATGTCAACATAAAGGGGCATAACTTAGTAAAAACGGACATTGATTCTTAACAATGTGCATGCACGTATAACAAGTTTCATTTGAATAGAACGGAAAGTGTTGCAAGAGTCAAGAAAAAAATTAAGCAATGCAGACAGACTGACTAGAACTATATATGACCAGTTAGTTTTGAAATTGTGGCAAAAAACTCAACTCTTCAAACTATATGTGACCATTTATATTTGAAAAAGCAGCAACCGCAACACTTCAAACTATAAGTGACCATTTAGTTTTGAAACTGTGGCAAAAACCTCAACACTTCAAACTATAAGTGACCATTTAGTTTTGAAAAAAAAACAGCAAAAACCTCACCACTTCAAACTATAATTGACCATTTAGTTTTGAAACTGTGGCAAAAACCTCAACACTTCAAACTATAAATGACCATTTAATTTTGAAACTGTGGCAAAAACCTCAACACTTCAAACTTATAAGTGACCATTTAGTTTTGAAAAAAACAGCAAAAACCTCAACACTTCAAACTATAAGTGACCATTTAGTTTTGAAAAAGAAAACAGCAAAAACCTCAACACTTCAAACTATAAGTGACCATTTAGTTTTGAAAAAACAGCAAAAACCTCAACACTTAAAACTATAAGTGACCATTTAGTTTTGAAACTGTGACAAAAACCTCAACACTTCAAACTACAAGTGACCATTTAGTTTTGAAACTGTGGCAAAAACTGCAGTATTAGTTGCTTATAGCTTTTTTGTGACGATGTTCAATGTTCAGATGTAATTTTGTCACCACATTTCCCCCAACTCAGAAACCATCTATACCTGTCATAAAGATGAAATAAATCCTTGCTCTTGAAATGAATGAAAAGACCAGTGGCTGCTGTTGAATATAATTTTATAAAGTTGTCACATCCTGACATGGAGATGACCTTGAACTTACACAGTACATATACTTTGTTTTACATAGCTTTTTGTAACCAGTAGTCTATGACTATGAATGTGTACCTGGCAATGAATGGCTGAAACAGTCCTTTAAATGACTTTAAACAGTAGCAGTGTTCTATTCCCATTAACCATGGTGCTCAAGTACTTTTGAAAAGGTGACCAACATCCCTGGAATTTTGTCTGTAACTAGGGAGAAAAAATACCCCTTTTTCAGGTGGTTAATGACCCTATATCAGCTATAAAATCAGCTCAAATCCTCCTGCAATTATGTACCCTAGAAATGAATGTCATTGTCCCTTAATGATACATGAACCAGTAGCCTGTCTTCCTATTTCCCGAAAATTTACCGTACCTTTAGTGATCTTTTGGTCAAAAGTGGAAAGAATTCCTAGTTAACCATCTTACATTAACAATAATAGCACAAGATTATCCATCATATAAAAGTTTCTTTTCAGTGACCCTGTATCAAGATCAGCTAATAGAAAGACTCGTACACTACAAATACTCTAGAAATGAATGATGTTGCCCTTAAATGCAATACCTGAACAAGTCGCGCTCTCTCCCCTGTCTCACATTATATGATTACCCACAGATATACTGTAACTTAAGAATTTTTTCAATAAATGCAGAACCTAAATTGCCTTATCACTCTTCCATTCAGGTTACTTGACAGAATCCAGTATATTTGTAACAAGTATGCAGCCAAAACTTAAAATGAAATACAAGACATTTCATGTTTTTAGTGAAATGCTAACAAGTATCCTTTCCATTTTGTCTTGAGTCTTTCTTAAATAAACTTATTAACCAGAAATTGATATTTCTATTGTAAGTAACAATGACCTTGAACCTACATGTAGCAGCCTTGCTTGGTCTCTGTATAAGCTTGCTCTATACCAAGTTTGGTGACAGTATGTCATTTAAAGATAAAGCCGATGACAAAAAATGGTTTTCTATTTTTAGTAACTGCAACTTGACCTTTACCCCAGAAGCAACAAACACAGTCTCAAGGTATATCTCCATAATAGGTTTCCAGACATCAAGTTTACTGACAATATGTTATTTCAAACTTCACTCCAAAATAATCTTAATGACCAGAAAGTGTGTTTCTATTTTAAGTAACACTGACCTTGACCCCAGCAGTCCCTCCTTTACACTATCCAAATCTAGGATACCTTATAAGCTCAAAATACACCAAGTTTGGTTACAATTTGTCATTTTAAACCTAAGCCACTGACAAAGAAATGGTTTTCTATTTTAAGTAACTGCAACTTGACCTTTACCCCAGCAGCAACAAATATAGTACCAAGGTATATCCACAAAATAGGTTTTCATACATCAAGTTTGCTGACAATATGTCAATCCAAACTGGTCAAAATAGGTTATTCTAAAATGACCTTAATGACCAGGAAGTGTGTTTCTATTTTAAGTAACAGTGACACTCCTAAACACTATCCAAAATCTAGGATACCCTATAAGCTCAAAATACACCAAGTTTGGTGACAATAATGTCATTTTAAACTAAAGCCATTGGCAAAAAAATGGTTTTCTGCTTAGTAATTGAAACTTGACCTTTACCCCAGCTGCCACAAATGCAGTCCCAAGGTATATCTCCATAAAAGAAGGCCCCATTGGCCACAAGTGAAATCCCTAAAAAAGCTTTCTATCAACTTTCATTGTAATATTTCATTCATAATTCATTACTGAATGGAAATCATTTTTCTAGTTTTTTGATACAAAACACAGATCTTGACCTTGATCCTAATTGCCCTAAATACAACCCCAAGTTCTATCTCCATATAAGCTTGCTTATACACATGTGTGATTACAAACATAAGTTGATGGATTGAAACCAATTCCCTCATTCTAGCAACAAACCCAGCAGCCTCAAATACAATCACAAGCTTGCTACATACCAAGTTTGATGAGAATATGTTGATCTTAATTTAAGTAATTGACCAGAAAGCTCATTTGGTAATGTCAAACCCGCTGCCTTAACCAAATCAAATTACCAAACGTTTCATGAATGAAAACCATTATTGGCAGAATATTGTTTTCTTTCTTGTCCAGCTGCCAATATAAATACAATCACAAGGTAGGTCTAAATACAAGTTTGCTAGCTCACCAAATTTGGTGACAAAATATCATTATCCCACCTTACTACCTTACCCCAATTTGGTAACCAGGATTTTCAGAATTGGACCAGGCAATAATGTTTCACTGAAATCTCGTGAATCATTTAAAAGTTTGAGCCAGTAGATATTATAATTATGATGAATTTGCATGAAATAGAGGATGATTGTTGGTTTCGGTGTAATATCACGTTATAATTTCACCGAGTGGGCACCAAAAGTGATATTTTCACGAGTGGCGCAGCCACGAGTGAAAATAACAACTTTTGGTGTTCACGAGTGAAATTACCGTGATATTACATCGATACCAACAATTTTTCTGTTTATTTTATGTCTAAAGCTCTACTTTTGTTGTGTTTATTTCAATAAAATGTCGAAATTTGCGGGAAATTTTATCAGGAAGCATCGCAAAGATGACGTCATTTTAACGACGTCATCGTCATATTGTTTCCGGCTTTCAGTACGCTCGGTAAACTTTTTGACGTTAATCCGGGTATCAGATTTGATAATTTTCACTGAGTGGCCAGTGAGTTTATCAGGATATAATTCACCGTTATATTTCGATAAACCACCGAAAAACATAAAATAAAAAGTGCCATTGTCTATGACCTAATCATTGAGGGAACAGACCGGACTCTCCAAATACCTTCTCATTATGCTTAACATTTGTTAAAAGTTTCATTGGAATCCATTAAAGTGTTTTTTTTTAAGTTTTTCACAAGACACAAAATAAATTCTACTACTATAAATAATTGTGTAAACAATTGCCCTTGTATGTGACCTTTGAGGTACTGACCTGACGATTTTGCACAGCATAACTTAATATCATGCTTAATGTTTCATTGGAATCCTTAAAATATTTGTACACACACCAGTTACGACAGACTAAATATATATAAACATTGTGATTATATCATAGGACTACATAAAAAATGATTGAAAATTTGATAGAACATTATACTAAATCTGACTTGGAACTTCATAAGTGAGAAAGAGGCAAACATAGTGCACAGGATATGCAGGGAAATGCAACAGTGCAGTGCAAGGGAAGGGTGCAAGGGAATGATGCAAGGGAAGAATGCAACTCTCTCAATATAAATTAAGTCCCATGTCAAAATTGTAGTATAATGTACTTTTAAAAATCTAGATGTTTCCTTACAAAAAAGATAATATTACTGGAAAGTGTACATTATGCTTAATGTATCCCCCTTTTCGATAATTTGCAATTAGGAAAATGTTAAGCTTAACAAAACAAGGGCATACAATTTTATTAATTTCAAAATTTCATTTTCAGATGTAAAACAGAAATAAAAATGCCAAAAACAATGATACTAACTGTTACAGAGACCAATGATCTGTTCCAAAAAAGGCAATTACTTTTTAGAGGATACTAACAGTAGAGCCCATTGATCTGTTTACAATTAAGGCAAATGGCTTTTTAGGGGATACTCACTGGTTCAGAGTCCTACATTGTGTTACCAATTAAGTCAATGACTTTTAAGAGAATACCAATTGGTATAGGAGCAATCCATCTATTCCTAATTAATACAATGGCTTTTTAGAGGATACTGCTTCAGATCCAAACCGAGAAAATGATTGGCTCAAAGCATGACAGATTTTCCAATTAAATTTGAGAGGATACTGGTTAGAATCTGTTGCAAAACAAGACAACAACTTTTAAGAGTGTATAGGTTCCGAACATGACATGTTTTCCCAATTAACTTTTCATGACAACAACTTTGAGGATATTGGATCAAAACTTGACATGATTGTCCCAATTAATATTTCAGAGAGTCCTGGTTCAGTTCTACTGCAAATAAAGGCAATGACTTTTGAAACAATATTGGTTCACAGCACTGGTATGTTTTTCCTAATTAACTTTTTACAGGATACTGGTTCATATTGATTCAAAATCAAGAAAACATCTGGTGCTAATCAGAACTTTTGAGAAGATACCCATTAAGAGCCAAACAAGCTTTTCTGAACATTTTGGAAAATATTAGTTCAGACTGATTGCAAGTTTTAGATGAAAATGGTGGTTCAAAATGTTATATATCTATTTTCTCCATTGTAATCTTTAGAGGTTACTTGTTCAGGACTAAAAATATTGAGCTCTGAACAGGTGTAGTGGTTGGTGGGTGGGAGGGAAGGTGTATAGTTGCTGACTTGTCAATCTGTCCATCCCAAACCTTGTACTTAACTCCTAGTTAGTTTCTCAAGAGACTAGCCAAAAGTTACTAAATATATTTCTTTGTGATCTTGAACATATTGTCAGGACTTCAATGTACCTGGTTTATCAGTAATGACCCTTTGACTTTTTAACAATGTTGTTTTGTCCAATGCTAATGAAAGTTTGTCCTTATAAATTGTCTATAATACAGTTTCCAAAGCGAAGTTTGACACACATGGAAAATACCTAGTTCAGGAGTTTTGATCCTTTGAAAGTTTACAAAATGATGTGGTTTTCTTTGTAGATAATCCACCAACAGTTTTCAAGGGACATGACCAAAACAAACAAAAATGCTTTACTTGTAAGAGCAAGCTTGCCCACATTTTCAGGGTATACAATCATGCACTATGCCAAAGAAACAGTAATATCCCTTTGTATTATAACCAAATCCAAATGGAATGCTCTTAAAAGTAATTAAAGCTGTTTCAATATTTACTTTCTTTAACATTTTTCAGAGTATATATCCTTTACCTGAAATGACCTATGACCTCTTAATATGATATTGACCTTTGAAGTAGGGACCCCTGTCTTGTTCACAGCACTATGTTTTAAAATAATTGCTCCATACATGTTAGTGATGTCCTGGACAAGACGTTATAATTGACCTCTGAGATAGGGACCTTACAGAGTTAACAGCTTTAGAGAGGATTCCAGTTTAGACCTAATACTATTAAGATCAGGAAAAAGTACTTCAGCTATGTTCAAAATCTAGATGATACTGATTACCCCAAGTGGATATTAGAGGAAACAAGATCAGACCTAACAATATGTTCCCAGCAAAGACAATAGACCTTTAGGATACTGGTTCTAACCTAATCCTAAGAATGGATCTCTAGGGAATACTGCTTCTGACCTCATTACCTAATAATATGTTCCCAATCAAGACAACAGTTCTTTAGGATACTGGTTCTATCCTAATCCAAAGAATGGATCTCCAGGGAATACTGGTTCTGACCTAATTACCTAATAATGTGATCCCAATCAAGAGGATGAATCATCTTGCCTAAAGATTGTATTCCCAATCAAGACTTTCTGACCTAATGACAATGGATTTTACATAAAACTGGTTCGAGCCTAACAATCCAAGATGACTTCTTTACCAGTAAAGAAAAATATTTTTTGCTTTATGTCTAAAAATGCAGTTTTTCCTAATTGAAATTTACCTTAATTATCTAATTCACCTAATAGGGTATTTAAGCAAAGAAATTCCAAGCATCAAATAAACACCTAGAAAGCAAAAACAAAGCAAAACTCTAGTCAAGCACTTTTTAAAAAAGTTACCTTTCTTCTCCTCTTTCTTCCTTCTTTGTCCATCAACAACTGCTTACTGGATGAACACAAGTTCACTAAAAAGAAATGTCAGTGATTTAACTTCACATTACTTTCACTATACGTCACCTGCTACACAAGCAATACAGTTCAACCGTAACGTGGGCTGTTCAACATACATGTAACGATGAAACGTAGTGATATGATTGCTATATATTAAGGTTTATTTTATTGAGCACTCTTCATTTTCTCACTTGTAGCCGTATGGATTGAGACACTAACTCGGGTATTTGTAAAGGCTATATTTGAAAGAGTTTAACAACGTTTTTTGGTAGTAAGTATTTTGTTGCATAAAATGGACTTTCACAGTTTGTATATTTTGAACATGTTCTACATACTTAAAGAAACAAAAAAATCCTCAGCCAGTTCTAAGAGAAGTAACAAATTGGTAACATCTTGATTTCTACACTTGTGTTCGATCACGGGTCTTCGTTACAGTTTATTGTCTCAAGGAAGAGCAATACAAAACAAAACTTTACTTTCTGCTGGTGCAAAAATGCTGTAGAATTGTTTCTCATATGCGCATTGCATGGGGTAAGAACGTTAAGACACTGGCTGAAGAGCAAATGGCAGGTTAACTGTTCGCTACTGTAATCATAAACATCAACATGTGATGCGTTATATTTTTCAAGTGTCAATGGAATTATGCACAGGAGGAGTCTAACTTTGGGCCACGAGAACGAATCCCTCTAGTGGCACGGGTAGAGTTTGACCACAGTTTTCGAAATATCTTACCAAGTCACAGGTATTGGCCTGGCATCAATAAGATATGAGAAAGTCGTCAACACCTGGCAAAATGATGGAACATATGTTTGATATAATTATAGAACAGGTAGTTACAATAATTGATCGTATTGAACAAAGGGCTTATAATATAGGATTGTAGGCGAGGTATGATGAAGAAACAAAATGGTTATAATGTTGGAAGAGTCTTGTTATAGGGATACAATGGAACATGCGGCATATAATGAAGGAACAGTCGAGATATGATTGAACAGACTGAATATACTAAAGGAACAGACATGATATAATGATACTACAGACGGATTGACGGTATGTAATGAAAGAACAAACGAGATGTAATGAAGGAACGGACGGAGTGTAATGAAGGAACAGACGGGAAGATGTTGAAGAATTCTGCTTTGTACAGCTAGCGGTATATAATTAATTATGTTGCGTATACCATACTTGTGCTACGCCATATCTATCAACGAAATGGTACAAACATAACGAAAGATGGTGTAATGTGGTTTACATTGAGTGTAAACACACGGATTATACCGGAATTCGCGTAACAGATAATAGTATATGAATGTACACCTGGTGCTATTATATCTACACAATTCAGGTGTGGTCAGTGAATGTTCACTTAACAATAGCCGTTAATCCTTATTTAATACATGTGAATGTGTTTGCAAACCACAGCAGAACGATAACCTTTCAAATTGTTGAGATTGATTATAACATTAAGTAATAACTGGAATTAGCGCTTATTGGTACATCGACAAGAACCTACGAGGGGCCTCCGTGGCCGAGTTGTTAAGGTATCTGACTTCAAATCACTTGCCCCTCACCAATGAATGTGGGTTCGAGCCTCACTTGGGGCGTTGAATTCTTCATGTGAGGAAGCCATCCAGCTGGCTTACGGAAGGTCGGTGGTTCTATACCCAGGTGTCGCCCGTGATGAAATAATGTACGGAGGGGCACCCGGTGGGGTCTTCTTCCACCATCAACCATATGATCTATAACTGTGTTGGTGCGACGTTAAAACCAACAAAACAAAAACAAACATTTACGATATTTTCTTTGTTGGTAGGCGTGGGTGGGGTTGGGTTAACGTCACGCCGACACAATTACAGGTCATATGGTGATTTTCCAGTCTTTGTTGATGGAGGAAGACTCTAGGTGCACCTTCAGACATTATTTCATCACGGGCGGGCACCTTGCTAGAACCACCAACCTTTCGTAAGCCAGCTGGATGGCTTCCTCGCATGAAGAATTCTTCGCCCCAAGCAAGGCTCGTACCCACATCGGTGAAGGGCGAGTGATTTGAAGTCAGCGACATGGCCCCGGAGGCCCCTGTTCATGAGAGCTTATAATGAAGAAATGCGTAGTGAAATGAAAGACATCATTTAATCATAAATCACTGAAAATACATTGTGAAAATAACTTTATGAAAAGTATTGTATCAAAACATTACTAATATTAAGTTCATATTAAATCAATTCATAAAATATACACATCCATGGTTGAGTCCAGAATACATATTTTACACGAGTCGTTTGATCATTCACGTCGGTCTACGAACGCATAGATCGTGAACTCGAGACCCCAGTCCCCAGCTTCTCCGGCTAAAACGCCAACGATCGGAAAAGAGTCCCGTGTATGGTGCTTTACCTGTTTACAAATGACACGCTAAAAACCAAAAATGGTCTGGAATGCACAGGTCAGAATCCAATGACTCCATCCAACCCCATAGCCTTTGACGTTTTTGCTATATCTCACAAGAGGTATTAGCTCATTCGCATTGTCCTTGACAGAGTTTCTCCTGTACGCTCATCCCATGTCACATGGGTATTATCTTAGTTATATGCACGTGTCATCAAATATTTGATTAATCTAAATTTCTACATGATAAATATTGACACATCTTACATTTTAAAGTCCCATAAGACTTTTAATTTCATGTTTAAAACAGATAAAGAAGTAGTCTGCCTTTCAATACTGCACATAATCTTATCCTATCTGCGCCTTAAAGGGAGGTAATCAGAAACAATAGATTCACTAATACTGCCTAATAATGGAATTAAATATTCAAACCTTTGACAGATATATGAGAAAACCGCTATCGAAAATAAGGTTTAACAATAAAGTATTTTATGTTCGTAACACAAAAAAATGAATATCCTGAAACTTTTTCCGTGCAGTTGATGCTGAAGTTGAACACAGTAAATATAAGAAAACCATTGCCAGCTCGTTTATTTTTTTCAGACGACTATTATAAAATATATTAATATAATAATAATAATGTTTGATGTAGTTTCTCTCCAATGTAGTATTGTCAAAATCCATATATTGCTGCCTCGTTTTCGTATGCATATATACAAAGGGCAGAGTTGCTATTCTTAGAGCAAGCCGTCTGCAACTTGATCAGCTCGATATTTTATTCTGAAAGTATAATAATAATACGTGTTTATTATGGCTTTTCTGCTAAAATTGAATGCCTTTTAATATTTTTTTTTATGAGTTCGTTCTAATATCGTATCCTGAAGGTAAACTGGAAGTCTAGAAAGAAGTGTAAGGTCTTAAAGAGCATTTATCATTCAAAGAACTTCAAAACAGTTTCATTTGTATATTTCAGATAAAACACTTAATCACTCCACAACGAAAAAGTAGAAAAGTGAAGTGATTAAGTGTTTTTACTAAAATACACAACTGAGAACTGTGTTGAAGTTCTTTGAGTGATAAATGCTCTTTACTGATATTAACCCTTAACAAGCTGGACACGATTGATTCTGCCTTTGCGACCAGTGTAGATCTTGATCAGCCTGCACATCCGCCATTTAGTCAGTATATTTTTGGTAAGCACCCCTCTTAACAGTCAGTGGTACTGTCCAAATTCAAAGATGGACAAGTTCGTTATAGAAATTTAGCAGGGTAAGGGTTAATGACAGTGCCCATATATTTTGCTAAGCAGGATATCTTGTTCAAGAACCTGGTTGAATTTATATATCATTATTCTTTGGAAGCATAGAACACAAACAAGCAAAATATTCTCAGACTCGACTGAGTCTATTTTTGAGAAATAATGAAAAATGCAACACTTTTAATGCCCCCTACCCCACCCATGAGCAAAATATCAGCAGACTCGGTTTGACAGAGTCTGTTCATGAAACTTCTCATGTACGGCCTAGCACTGGCATTTGGGGAACCCTATTATATTAATATAGAACGGACCCCATGAGCCTATAGGAACAGAAATAAAACATTGGTTACTGGTCTAGTACTGGATGGTTGCCACAGCCGTCTTGTAAGCATCAAAGTCGGGAATGTTAACTGAAGTTCAGATTCCTCAGTGTACATGTGTATCTGATCTTACTATAGTCTTACAGCCTTTTGTACCTCTTCGGTCTTATCTATGCCTTTTTAGCCAGTGCTTTATCAACTGGCTATAGCTCTAAATCAACTACCAAGTTTCAATGAATTTTCCTTCTATTTCTATGTGACCGCATCACACAAAGATTTTGGACGTGTAAAAATAGTCCCATATTTATTTTTTATAATCTTGGTATTGTGTTAGTGTGTGAGCAACTGAGGACTACTGTTTTAAACAACAAAAAACAAGCAGCAACGGATTCTAGAATAATTATGAACTTTATATTCACATTCGAAATATTCGGAATCATTCCGCTCAGTCTGTCTTTTATTAACCCATTCTCGCGCATCATGACCGGTCTATGCACAATGAAATGTTGATTCTTCAGGTGTATCGGTTGAAATATCACTCAATAAGCACTGGCTATCAGTCCTTTTTGATTTATCAGAAGGGTTCTAGGCTGATGAACTATATATTCTGACGGCTGGTCGGACAATACAATTATAAGCTCTTGTTCTGCTTGCTTTCTTTCTTGCTGAACCGAGACTTGACTTCCATCACCAGTATTTTAGTTAATATGTGACAGATAGCCTGAGTTACTGTAGAAAGTGGTTAGTTATGTACAGTATATATATATATTATTCAGTTGCTTTTAGACCTTGCGATACTGTTGAACCGATGAATCTTTATGTCAACTTCCTCAGACAAAAAAGTACCGATACAATATATAGACCCTTTTCTCGTATTCTCAGGGTTTCTCGTATTCTTGTTTTTGCCTTAAAGTTGTCAAATGTTATACTGTTTGTTATTTTCTGGATAGGTATGGTACAAAACTGACACACTGAAAATTTCAAATGAGATGAAAATATTGGCATTTCACTAAATTTTCAACCAAAAAAAAATTTCCTGTGGCTGTAAGCAAAATTGCCATAATGTATTCACTACTGGTTTCCCAGTAGTTTCCGGACCCAAGTAGTTTTCCGGACCTTTACATTTCGTGCTGTATAGACTTTACGCCGTCGTAAAACATTTGGGTAATAATATTAAATCATCTAGACGTTTGTTGCCTTTACATAGCAGCGAAACATATATACACTCCTGGTTTGGACCCCGGTGGCTAAACCAGGAGTATATATTATAGGCCAAAGCATTAGATAACTAGATATCTATTGTCTACCAGTGTTTTATATATACTCCTAGTTTGGAGCAAGAATGAATGATGAGAGTAAATTCTTCAGGGGAGTAGGGATTTCTTAGGGGGTCCATATATAAAAAATGGGGCTTGGTATTTTTGGGAGGAACTGTCTTAAAAGAGTCAGTTTAAAGGCAAAGTTGCAAAACAAATAGTCCCCGGGGGCTAAAATTAAGCCCCCGGGAACTGAAAGATTAGACCACTAGTTCAATGAATGCTAAATAGGAAGTATAATCATGGAAATGCTTACCTAAATCTTAGTGAAAGATTTTGGCTGAACATGTGTGCCAAGTTTGGTGGTCTAGCGTACAGAAGTACTGCTGTGGACTGGGGGAGCTTTATAAGGGAGGTGTAAGTGACTAAGAATATAAGAAATAGAGATAATTTAGGAGTCATGTTATCAACCCTACGGAATTAATGCTTTATATATATATATACTCCTGGTTTAGCCCCCGGGGGCTAAACCGGGAGTATATAAAAGGGACTGCGAAAATAAGAAATTCAAAATAATTTAGTCATCAGTTTATACGGAATGAATAAAAGTGTTTTTAAGCTGTAACAATACTATCCAACAATCTCATTATGTTTATGAGGAGCTTATTTCCTTCAGGCAGACTGTACTTTCCAACTTAAACCCAGCTCGTCAGAAACATAAGCAAGATCGTACTATTTTAGTCAGACTATTATTCAACTGTCTTTATAATTGATGACACCGATGAAACTACACGAGTCGTAAAATTCAACATTTCAGTCAAGTCAAGTAAAGTCAAGTCAATATTTATTTATTGTCGGTAGATAAAATAACATTATAAACATAAGCTATGTATAGCTTTTGACCGACATATTCATACATAGAAATCAACATGTTAAATTACACATTTTACATATACAAAATCTATCATAATTGATATAAATTAAGAGCTGAAAGACAGTACATCTCGAAAGACAAAGGTAATAAGCACTGAAGAGTACTATTTGTTTAAGAGTATGGAAATAAAATTTCTAATTCATTGGTTAAGTAAATAAATAAAATATACTGTGTCTATATAATAAATTACTAATCTGAATAATAAATAACTAAACTCAAAATATCTAAGCACATGCACATGCAATGACAGAAATGGATAAAAAGCTTAAAATAAAGTACAATATATAAGTAAAAATGGTATACAGTTTTACCAGATCAAACTGGCACATTGTAGGAAAAAAACGCAATCCCCTCCGGTGTTTAAACCAGGATATAATGCCGCGAAACCTGGCATTACGGAGTCTATTTATCATTTAAATATCCCGGTTGTTTTAACTTACTTCGATGTAATTGTTTACACAAGAGATTGTCAACAGCTGTTGAATTCCATTTATAGTGCGCATGCGCAGAAATTGAGGCCCCTTGAAGGTTATAACACACTAAATAGTTGTTGTTCTTTATTCTGTATAAAATTGACCCATTTCCAATGGCCGCAGCACACATCAGGGCCCATTTCAAATGTCTGTAACCTACATTTTCTTGAAGAATATTGTCAGTGCTAAATGAAAATTAAAAGAAAAGTGGGGGTCATGTTTGATGCAACAAAAATAATTTCAGTCAAACACACAAACTGCAAAAACTCATTATGAAAAGGCATGTTCTATTCTCTGGCCTGGCCTGGCCTGGCCTGGCCTGGCCCGATGAGCCCAATTTTCGACCGAGCCGGGCCAGGCCAGGCCAGGCCATAGATTTCAATTTCGTAAAAGGTGAAAGTGATTTTTATAGAATCTTTAAAATCTGACTTTTGGAATAAGTTTGGATATTTCAGACATTATATAAATACATTTTGAACTCCCACTCTGTAAAATTATACACCTGGGAATAAGCCTGTAGCTAACATAACTATTATGTCTAATTTAAAGGTGATGCCTGATTAATTGTTATGACTATTATCAGGGGATCTCCACCTCAATTGACTCTTGACTGGTGGCTTGGTTTTCCCCCAGTTGAATAAGCTAACTAAGTTTATTATTTTGTCTATTGAGGATTATTTAGTATTGTCCGAAATTATTGAACTAGCACTCAAGAATATTCCATATGCTTCCGTAAAAAAATCGGTGCCCAAACATAAATAAAAATATAAATATTGAAAACCAAATAAAATATAAACATTTCTTTACTGCCAGGTCGTACATGCAGATAAAGTTGTGCTGAAAAAACGTTCAGCTACCAATCTCGGGACTGTAAGTTCGAAACCGTGACCTGTTTGATCATTTTCATTATCATTTTTTTTTAAATTTCCTCTGTAAACTTAGAATGCAGGAAAATTGTCACTTATCGTGATTTATTGTTCATTTATTGAAAGAAATACACAAGTATCTGACATTCTTCTACATACAAGTTATTACCATAAAACCAGTATCAATAAAATGACATTGTATTGATTTAATGAAAACAATCTGAATTGAAATCGAACCCATGGTAACATATGTGAAAGTCGCAGAACTTATCACTACGCCACTGTGTCATTGGTAAACTTTGCATGTTATTTTGGTCAATTTAGATATTTTCAGGTTACAAATATGGTGTAAAATAAAGAGTGGCACCTGTCAATACTAACGGACAACAACTTTCAATTTCTAAAATAATGCTACCTCCGTTCTAGAATCTGGGATAGTATGGTGCGGGGAAGCGATATATAAATTTTGTAGTTTAGGTTATACATACACTGAATATTTTTGTAAGATTGTTTTTATATTGATCTAAGTATGTGGAAAAAAAATCCTACAAAGTTTTGTGAAACAGGCTCAAGAGCATCTTTTAGCATTAAATATATCACTTAGAAATAACATAAACACAATGCACCATTATTTTTTTTGTGCAAGACAAATATCAATAATCTAAAATGCCAACAATGACATTGAGTTAGAGGTCCCACAATGAATATTATTTTTATTACTCTTCCATAAATTGAACATCAGCTTAACTAAACCAAACACATTAAAAGTTCAACTGAACAGTTAAAAGGTCAGCTAAGGATAGTAGGGACACAACCTGTAATTACAATTCCCAAAGAGATGCATGCAAATATTCAGTTATATTGCAGCAGGTAAACTTATTAATGAAATTAGCCATTAGTTTTAAAACAAAGTGTTAAAGTTGACTTTAAATAATTTGATCACAGAAAAAATGGGCAGTTATCATTTAGTTACACCATTTTCTTCAGTGCAAATCTGTATTTCAAATAAGATGAATGATGGCTAATTAATGATTCTCCAGGGGACTGGTTTCTCATTTTGTTTGACATGCAGCAAGTAAACAATGCAGGTTAATACTGCCTGCTATTGTAATTGTATATTTGGATTTCATGCCATTCATTTCTCTATGTACAATAAAATCTGGCCTGGCCTGGCCTGGCCCGGCCCAGTCGAAAATTGGGCTCATCGGGCCAGGCCAGGCCAGGCCAGGCCGGGCCAGGCCAGGCCAGAGATTAGAACATGCCGTCAAGTACTTCACTTGGAAATTCTAGGGGTTTTTTTTGCAGAAAGATTAATACTTCATTCAAGATGTTATCATTACTCTAGTAGCGGTGATTCAAAGGTAGACTCACTTTTATATTGTTGACAGAGTAATATCCCCTGTCATACATGTGCACACTGTCACTATAATTTTATGCAAGTATTCCAAGTCTCACTTGAATATCTTTGATAGTGTTCAAGTTATTTGATATTATAAAAAAGCTTTAACCAATGCAGACGCCGATGCCAGGGCGAGTAGTATAACTGTCCATCAATCTGACTTAAGTACTTGATCTTCTAAACGAAGATCTGAGAACGACCCATTCACATACGTCTTCTGTATATTTTGGATTTCCAGTATTGCTATTTTTATTTTAACCAACCAGACGACTTGTTCGAATGCCAAAGAGTAAGAAAAATATGCAGTTATTCCAGGGCTCGAACCCAGGACCCCTCGCTTACAAAGCAAGTGGCCTACCGACTGAGCTAACCGGCTATCTGACACTATACGACATATGAATTGTAAATATCAAAAGTCAAGGCTACAGGTAGATTTGCAACATGTTGTAAGCTAAGCTCTGATTGGCTAGCGAAAGGGTCGTCAGAACGAGGCCAAGAATAGGTCGTTTTCAGATCCTATGCGTAGCGTAATAGGAGATGTACTTTAGTCAGATTGAACTGTCCATATTCTTTGAATAGTCGGACTAAAAATTTAACAGACAAACCAGACATTTGAAGTCATGCTATAAAATTTTTAATATTTAAGAGGGACTACTTTTTGTGGATTTCATGGCTGCATCAACCCATTAAACAATTGAAATTGCTATTTCTTTTATCTTCTAAAAGTTGAAATCTGCATACTCATTTCCCCATACAACAGAGACAATACCAAGAATTTCCTCCCCCTAAAATTAAATGATATCCCCTTGGGAATGTGCAATGAAATAAATCTGTTAACGCAGCAGAGATGTTGAAAGTTTCTTACAAATACTAATACTATATATTCTTCAATGTTCATCTGAGAGTAAAGTAACAGATGCTGTTGGAGGACAGCAATGCTCGACTATTCAACAGCCATGTCAGTTGAATGAAAATAAGTTGAAAAAGGGGAATAATTTTGTAAAATTGCTAAACAGGGTTAGGAACCTGTAAAATGCATATCAGTTCATGAAGTGGACACTGGTGTTAAGTTTCAATCCATTCCCATTAGTGGGTACTGAGATACCAGCTTACATACAAAAACTTAACCAAAAACTGCCGAGTCGAAGGGGCATAATTTTGTAACAAGAGGGTCATGATGACCCTGAATCGCTCACCTGAGTAATATGAGCTACATGTTTCAAATGTCAAACTGATGATAAAATATTAAGTAGGTCAGTAGGTCAAGGTCACAATCAAGTGAAACCATATTACTTGGGGTCATCAGGTAATTATAACTAAATAGTCTTGGAAATAGAATCAGATGATTTTTAAGTATTTTTCCTATATAACTCCCATAATAACTTATTGACCCCAGGGCGGGGCCTCTTTTAACCCCAGGGGCATAATTTGAACAATTTTGGTAGAGGACTACTAGACAATGCATCATACCAAATATCAAAAGCCTAGGTCGTATGGTTTCTGACAAGAAGATTTTTAAAGCTTTTTCCTATATAAGTAACTCTATATAAACCGTGTGACCCCCAGGGCGGGGCCATATTTGACCCTAGGGGGATAATTTGAACAATCTTGGTAGAGGACCACTAGATGATGCTACACACCAAATATCAAAGCCCTAGGCCATGTGGTTTTGTACAAGAAGATTTTCAAAGTTTTCCCTATATAACACTATATAAACCATGTGACCCCCAGGGCGGGGCCATATTTGACCCTAGGGGGATAATTTGAACACTCTTGGTAGAGGACCACTAGATGATGCTACATACCAAATACCAAAGCCCTAGGCCATGTGGTTTTGTACAAGAAGATTTTCAAAGTTTTCCCTATATAACTCTATATAAACCATGTGACCCCCAGGGCGGGGCCATATTTGACCCTAGGGGGATAATTTGAACAATCTTGGTAGAGGACCACTAGATGATGCTACATACCAAATATCAAAGCCCTAGGCCATGTGGTTTTGTACAAGAAGATTTTCAAAGTTTTCCCTATATAAGTCTATATAAACCATGTGACCCCCGGGGCGGGGCCATATTTGACCCTAGGGGGATAATTTGAATAATTTTGGTAGAGGACCACTAGATGATGCTACACACCAGATATCAAAGCCCTAGGCCCTGTGGTTTTGGACAAGAAGATTTTTAAAGTTTTTCCTTTCGGTTGCCATGGCAACCAGAGTTCTGCATGGAATTCAATTCTTTGAACCATTTTGAAAGGGGGCCACCAAAGGATCATTCCTGTGAAGTTTAGTGTAATTCTGCCTAGTGGTTTTCAAGAAGAAGATTTTTTTAGGAAATGTTGACGGACGGACGACGCACGACGGACATTGAGCGGTCACAATAGCTCACCATGAGCCTTTGGCTCAGGTGAGCTAAAAATGCAAAGTGTAGTTATGGAACCTGTGCACTGCATATCAGATCATGACAGTGAACAAGTGTGTGAAGTTTCAATCTGAATTCATTCCCATTAGTGGGTACAGAGATACCAGTCGAAAAAGGGGCATAATTTTGATTTGCAATGCGATGTTGATGTAAAAACAACGAACTTGATGGCACCATGTACTGAGAGAAATGCAAGTGTCTCTATCTAGGAACACAGTGAGGCACCGCATTTGTTCAATTCTATAATGGGAAAAACGTATCTCTGCCTCGTGGTATTTTTGTCACTGACCACTCCAAGGTGTTGCCCCACTTTGTTCCATTCTTTTTTTCAGAAGTTGAAATCGGCCTGTACTGACCATTGGTGGCATGTTTGGAATGGTGATTGTTTTTATTATTGGATCAAATGCACTATGAACGAATGAATGAGTTGGTCCTTATTCAACGACAGTTTCAAGAAACAAGAGTTCCAGACTATCACAAAATACGCCTGTCATCTAACTTGGCCTAATGCTTAATTTGGCCGAGATATTATGCCCACAAACATTGTCAGAAAGTTTGGTGAAGATCGGATGGTAACTGTTTGACTTAAAGAGCCACCATGCTGTGGATGCCGCCTGCCCACCACAGGTGTTCACGTAATACACCATACTTTCAGACGGGCGTGCAAAAAGGAAAAGTGCTTTTACTCACACAAGAATTGGTGGCATTTAGCATGTCACACTGGGCAATGTTTCAAAACCAGGCACATGACTGAGCAAAGATTAAGGTCAGTGACAAATACAATAACTAAAATAATACTTCAAATTTTAATACCAAGACAGCCTTGGTTGTGAGTGTACACACAGAGTCGAAACTGAGCCAACTGGTGTTATTTTGCCATTGACCATTGATCAACTAACTGATGTTACAGCAGTGTTTATGCCAAAATTATTAGAAGACACTGAAAGCTAACTAACAAGGATCTTGTCAATTACAATGTCTCATGTGTGCACGATGGAGCAAAGATAGAGAACGTTGGTTACAGTACAATATCAATGCTAGGGTTCTAAATGCCATAAAATAAATTGTAACATTACTGTTAACATGCTGGTGTTGATCTTTTCAGTATTTTATCTTAAACCACAACTTGATCTTTAATGTTTAATGTCTATTTCACTGTCACACTTGAACATCCTTTAATGTTACATTCAGTAAGTGTTAATGTCAATCATGAACCATCAAATTTGCACTTGATCTTAATATTTTTAACGTCTATTTCACTTTCACAACTGAAAATTCTCCAATGTCCTGTTCAGTAAGTTTAATAAATTATCTTTATCTTTGTATCTTTCCAGCTTGCCAGTAGACCCATGGTAGCATTCAGTCTGCGATCAATCATTACTAACAGACAGGAATATATCATTGATAAGTTATTTCTCTGATTTTTTTTCTGACCAGAGAGAAACAATGCTTGGAATCTGTGCTATTCAACACTTGACTCGCACTGGTATTCTCGGCTCTTCCATTGGCTGCCAGGAAACAGCGAGAAACTTGGTCTGATCAGTACATTCCGTCTTCATGCCACGTCGACAGTCAATGACTTCGTGAAAAAATTCCATGGGAAGCAGCTTCAAGCAAGGGACACAACTGAAATAATGCAAGAAAATTGATACACGATTAACAAACAGGGCCGGTTAGATTTTGATTCAAAATATTAGTCTGTGGCCCACATGTGGAAAACATTATATATATATATTATTATAAAGTTTTGATTTTACCGTAAAAACTTTTTGTGTTCATAATCCTTTCCTCGTATGTTCAATGTATACCAAGTCTTCTAAAATGACGAAATATAACCCTAAAAGTTAACCAATCGTTAGCTTAATTGCCTGTTAAAAGTTTCAAACAACTGGGCCCAAATGGTTACTCAATTTGCAAATAAAAGTATAAGCATGTTTGTTGTTTTCTGTTTTAAAAGTATTTATAAATATTCTTGCACGAGCTGCTAGCTTGCATTAACAAGCGCTTTGCCAGTAAAAACTTTATAAAACTTTAACCAAAAAATTCCAAGTTAATAAGGGACATAACTCTGTCAAAATTCAAACCAAAGTTATAGGGATTGTTTCTCCTGCTGTCAACTTTGATAGTAAATAATTATTTAACGTTTCAAGTCATAAGTGTCAATAGTAACGAGAGTTATTTGACTTTATCAAAAATTTAACCAAGTTAAAAAAGGGCATAACTCTTGTCAAAATTCAAACAGATTAATGGGAGTTTTTTCTCCTGGTGTAGACTCTTGAGAGTAAATAACTATTTTAAGTTTCATGTCAAAAGCTTTGATAATAACAGAGATATAGGACTTTATCAAAAACCTTAACCAATGACGCGATACCAGCTTTAATACGTACAGAAACTTAACCAAATCATGATGCCGACACAGGGTTCTGCCGAGGACAAAAAATGTCCCCTTGGTATTAAAAATGTGGGGACATTTTCAAAATCTTAGGGACAACAACTTTTGACCATATGTTAATAAAATAAGACAGTAACATCACTATTAAAACTGAAGTCTTTATTTCAGTCCAACCATTAATACTCTTTAAATCAACTCTCCTGAGATTTGGAGTCATTTTTCTTCTTGGCATCATTCAAATTTTCCGCACCCTTGTAGTTTGATTTTGTGGCGCATTTTCAATTTTGCAGGCAATAAATGTGGAATGGTTGACAGATTTTAAGCAGCCAACGGACACACTTTCAATTTCACCTGCCGTGAAGTGGGTGGAAAACGATTAATAACACCGGGTTTGTGTGTTCTGCAAGGTTTTATGAAGCTACATGAAGTACTTCAGTCTGTTAATCATTACACTGAATGCTTTTCTTGTTTGCAGATATAGAAATGTAGCTTAAAATTGTTCATTGTTGATCAAAATGAAGTTTTTACAGGAAACTCTTCTATTCTAATACAGTATGATTCGTACCCAGTTCCGGTAGTCCCATACGGACATTCGTACCCGAAATTATCGTAACGCAACAACTGACGCTTCTGGGCCAATTTTAGTGCGACATTCATATTTTTTACACAAGATTCTCGTGATACTGCGGCCTCGGCAGAAACCTGGCCGACATCAACGCACAGCTGAGCTAGTCCGATAGCTCTACCTATTCTAAGAATAAAACTAGAGCTATCACTAAAGGTGATGAATGTATCCCCCCCCTCCACCGCATGCACTGACGCAGTACATTGCAATTTGACGCACACAAGATTGCGTAATTATATGGACTGTATGTATATAGACTGTATGTATACAGTATAGTAACAAAAAACAAAGTCCCATAACTATGCAGAATATTTATCTAAAAGAATGTAACATGCACCATGCACAACTAGGGTTGGTACTGATCACTTGTGTGAAGTTTCATTAAATTGTGTGTAAGGGTTTGGTAGATTAGGCACACACAAGACTGCATATGCAGACTGTATGTACATAGTATGTTAACAAGAAACAAAGTCCCATAACTCTGCAATTTTTGTCGCTGAAAGAACCTAACATGCCCCATGCACAACTACTGTTGTTACTGATCACTTGTGTGAAGTTTCATTAAATTGTGTCAAGGGGATGATGAGGAGAGATGGTGCACACAACACACTATGTATATAGTATAGTAACAAAAAAAACAAAGTCCCATAACTCTGCAATTTTTTTTTTTTAAAGAACCTAACATGCCCCATGCACAACAACTGTTGGTACTGATCACTTGTGTGAAGTTTCATTAAATTGTGTCAAGGGGATGAGGAGAGATGGTGCGCACAAGATTGTGTCTATGTATATAGTATAGTAACAAAAAAACAAAGTCCCATAACTCTGCAAATTTTTTTTCTTAAAGAACCTAACATGCCCCATGCACAACTACCGTTGGTACTGATCGCTTGTGTGAAGTTTCATTAAATTCTCTCAAGGGGATAAGGAGAGATGGTGCGCACAAGATTGCATCTACGGACAGACGGCCAGATGGCCAGACAGACAGACAACCTGAAACCAGTATACCCCCCCTTACAACTTTGCTGTCGGGGGGTACACCCCCTTACAACTTTGCTGTCGGGGGGTACAATAAGAACTCTGCCAAGCGGGGCAATATATGCCCAAAGGGTTATATCAGAGGATGGGAGCAAAATTTCAAGAACTAGACTGTTGAAGCCCAAAGGACAAGAAGAACAAAGGGAAGAAATTCCTAAAGAAAATACAGAAGTCAAAAAAAATCCTTACAAGGTAAGGTATGTCAAAATACACCTAAAAGTAGGAGGTTCCATTCATATTGTACCACAGGAAAGTGGTCTCGGTTTTTCTCTATGGCCAATAATAAAAAAAGTTTCAAAATAAGCTATTTATAGTAACATAAAAGGGAAATAATTCCAAAAAAATATTTATTGCAAGTGAACAAAAATGGGATCTGCCAAATAAAACCAAGAGCACTGCAATGCAGAGCAATATACACAAAGCAGTCATATATGACCATTGACCCCCAAGTGTGACCTTCACCTTGAAGTGAGTCATCCGAAACATGCGCTCTGCATGTCGTCTCAGTGTGGTGAAAATTTGTGCCAAGTTTTCATGAAATCCTTCAAGCAGTTCAAGAGTTACAGAGTGGACACGAAACAATCTGATGTGACCTTGACCTGGAAGTGACTCATTGGAAACACCCTCTCTGCATGTTGTCTTGGTGTGGTGAACATTTGTGCCAAGTTTCCTTGAAATCCTTCCAGCAGTTCAAGAGTTACAGAGCGAACAGGAAACAATCTGATATGACCTTTGACCCCCAAGTGTAACCTTGACCTTGAAGTGAGACATCCAAAACATGCGCTCTACATGTCATCTTGGTGTGGTTAACATTTATGTCAAGTTTCTTTGAAATCCTTTAAGGGGTTCAAGAGTTACACAGCAGACACGGAACTGCTGACGGACCTAGGGTATAACATATGTCCCTTTTGGGCATGTAAAAATATTTCTTTAAAAGATATCATTGCGACCTTCATTTTCCTACCAGATGAAAACATTCCAAGTGCTCACCTGTACAACAAGTCAGGTTTTCAATATAGGTAAATAAATCAGGAAATGATTGAAAATCTACAATTTGAACACTATCAAAATATTTTTTTACTTGATATTCTCATGCAAACAATGCATTTTACCTCCAACAGCAAGTCCTGCTATGAAAAAAAAACATGTTCATGAGCTATCATAGGAGACAACGCACTTGACTACTCTGATGCTGAATAGCAAAAAAACAGGCATAACTGAGGAAACTTGAGCTATCACTGGCGTGATTAACACCACTGATGCGGATTATGATGTTGGACACCAACTTGAATCAGTATAATCTGTTTCAAGTAATAGCAGGGAGGGTTCTGCATCTAGTCACAATAATATACAATGTCACTATGAGCAAGTAGTGGTACAGTAAGTAAGTATCAAATGAATAATCTTATGTAATGAAGATACTGGACTTCATCATAAAATTTTTAATCTAATTTCTAAATTAACAAGAGCCATGTTACACATGGCTAATCCCCCCACTGGGCATATCATAACTGAAGGCTAAAGTTCCTAGCAAGTTAGTGTCTGAAAGTATTAATTTTGGGGAAAGCTTTGAAGAACCATTTAGTTGTGGTCCGCATCAGGGGTTTTAAGATGTGGAAGAAAGAATAAGTCAGTAATTAGGCGGTTTTCTGCTAAATTTTATTAATTTTCATGAAGAGTATAGCTATGATGTTTTTCTATATGGCTACTGTAAAAAGACAGAATGGAAAGCTAATAGGGAACAAGAGTGCCAGAATGTCACAATATATACCCGTATAGAGGTACCTTATATATAATAAAATACACTTAAAATTGGAGAGTAACATCTATGTTGAACCGCAGAAAGTGGTCTTGTTTTTTCCCTAGGGGCAATCATAAAAATGTTACAATATAAGTTATTTATAGTAACAACTAAGGGAAGTTAATCTTTAAAAAAAAAAAAAAAAAAAAATTGGATGTAGCATGCATGTTGTACTACAGAAAAGTGGTCTCGGTTTTTCCCTATGACTAGTAATGAAAAAGTTGCAATAAAAGCTATTTAAAGTAACAACAAAGGGAAGTAATTCTAAAGAAGGGAACTGCGCATGACACTTCGTCTCATGGTGGTGTATAATTGTGCCAAGTTACATCAAAATCCCTCCATGCATGAAGAAGAAATGCTTCGGACAAAGTCGTTTTTGTATCTGATCTTTGGCCTCTAAGTGTGACCTTGACCTTAGGCCTAGTGACCTGGATCTTGCACATTACACTCCGTCTCGTGGTGGTGAACATTTGTGCCAAGTTATATCAAAATCCCTCTATGCATGAAGAAGAAATGCTCCGGACAAAGTTTTTGTTCTTGTATCCTTTGACCTCTAAGTGTGACCTTGACCTTAAACCTAGGGACCTGGTTCTTTCGCGTGACACTCCGCCTCGTGGTGGTAAACATTTGTGCCAAGATATATCAAAATCCCTCCATGCATGAAGAAGATATGCTCCGGACAAATTTATTTCAAGAAAATATGATAAAGAGGAATAACTCAAAAAATAGGCAAGGTAGAGTTATTGTTCTTGCACACTGCACTTCCTTCCAATGCATTCTATTAGTGTATGAAGTTTGAAGAAAATCCCTCCAGTACTTTTGGGGTTATGCTCCGGACAAAATGTTTTAAGAAAATATGATAAAGGGGAATAACTCAAAAAATAGGCAAGGTAGAGTTATTGTTCTTGCACACTGCACTTCCTCCCAATGTGTTCTATCAGTGTATGAAGTTTGAAGAAAATCCCTCCAGTACTTTTGGAGTTATGCTCCGGACAAAGATTGTTGCGGACGCACGGACGGACGGAGAGCATTTCTAATATCCCCTTCGCCTTTGGCGGGGGGATAAAAAGGTGCATAATTCTGACAATACTGCAGGTGGGGTTACAAGGCCTAACATACTATTGAACATTATCAGTACTAGCCAGTACAGCAAGTTTTAATTGAATATTAATTAACGAAGAAAATATTGAACTACATAAAGCCTTAACACAGACGCGTAAGGCCAAGGCAAGTGCAATAGCCCTCCTTATTCTTTGAATAGTCAAGCTAAAAACACAGTGGATTTCTGTAGAACTTACATGAATCAGCCGATACTTTATCCATCAGCTTGGTCTTGGTTTGCAGGAATGAAAATTAGAACAGGGGCATCTGTATTATGTTGGCTATGACCTCCATGAATCCTATGACAGATCTGTAATTCAATATATGTACCGGTACACACATTTAATGATTTAAACAATTGTTTCATTTCCTCAAGGTGTGCAATTCCATTCCATTTTTAAGTTCTTGCAACCTCTTGGGATCCATTGTGTTTGATAGTTCTTTTAACCGTTTCACTTAATTTTCTCACATATATAACATTTTCAATGTATAATATCGACAGTCGATCAAAAATCCCGAATAATGAAAATGCCTATTTTTTTCTTTGCCTAATAATGTTAGCTTTTTCCTGCGCACATTCTCTCCAAATCTGGGGTGAATTAGCCAATGGGAATGGGGTGAAACATGAAGAAACAAGTGAATGAAGTATTGCCATGCAATACAAAGTCCCCTACTGGAAGGCACCTAATTTTTTCTACTGCAGTATAACATAATGAACTGATATCTGTCAATGATGTATAAACAATATTGTACTACATATACAATATGTTATAACATTATAACAACACACTTGGCATACATGCCATAATTTTTCAGAACGTTTCCGGGATTCCGAGTTAAAATTTCCGGGGATTTTTACCTTTTGTCCGGGACATACATCGTGACATTGGTATTCGTCTGTTTCATGCAAAAATATCGTAATATTACATGTAGTTTTGCGAGATAAACATTGTTCACCCGCTTACTGCAAATGTCGTCTAGCTTTCCAAGGGAGGTAAATACATGTACGGGTAATACACATCTATAGTTCGGCACGTGAATTTATTGCGTTCCCGAGGTGAACAGAATTAGGAGACTTACTATATACGAAGAATCAACCTGGTCATTGTGATTTAGATTCTAGCTAATTTGGTATCATTCTAAAGCTTAAAAATTTATCTAATAATTAAACTGAATCCTTAAAGGAATAAAATATATCTTGTAAATAAAATCGCCAATATAAAATATTTGGAGTCGGGTCAATTTCCATGGGTCGGTCGGCAAAGGCATTCAATATTTTAATTTAGAATATGTGTGACAATCGATCTTGATCTTAAATTATTACAACCTTTTAAAATAATTATCGTTTAATTGACCGTTTTCAATAATCTCTTCCATAAAGGCTACATGTAGCTTTACAGGCAACGTGCTAAAAACAAAGAGATTTACGGCTATTATTCCTAATTTAAGTACCATAAAACAGTTATTGATTGCATAATCCTGTCAGTTCTTAATCAGGGTCATCATAATAACTGACTGTAACTTAATCAGTGTCATCAAAATATCGTCGTGTGATCAAAGCGGACTTATCAACACGTGTCCCGCTCGAGGGCATGAAACTGATTAGGAATAAACAATGTGACACCAGGGACTGTTTATTGTGTAAAATTCAACAACTTATAGACAAAAAAAACCAAGTTTTTTGGGGGATTATTTTTATTTGTTCCTGTATTTTTATTTTTCCGGGACATTTCAAGACTGTCCGGGACACCGGGACGAGTATGTAATTTCCGGGACAATCCCGGACAATCCGGGACGTATCACATGTATGACACTTGGATTAAAATGTGCATATATAAAAACCCACAGTTGTTTTCATATTGAATTTTTTTGGCTGATTATAAAAATGTTATCATGTAAGTTATTTATAGTAACAACAAAGGGAAATTAATCTTTAAAAAAAAAAAAAAAAAAAAAAAAAAAAAAATAATAATATAAGTCCACAAGAAACTCTTTACCAGGTAGAGATAGGTCAAAATACACCTAAAAATTGGATGTAACATGCATGCTGTACCACAGAAAAGTGGTCTCGATTTTTCTCTACCGCCAGTAATAAAAAAGTTACAATAAAATCTATTTATAGTAAAACAAAGGGACGTAATTCTAAAAACAAGGGTGCCTCATGGTGGTGAACATTTGGTCCAAGTTACATCAAAATCCCTCCATGCATGAAGAAGAAATGTTCCGTACAAAGTCATTCTTGAATTTGACCTTTGACCTCTAAATATGACCTTGACCTTAGACCTAGGGACCTGGTTCTTGCACATGACATGTTGTCTCATCCTGGGGAATATTTGTGCCAACTGATATCTAAATCCTGCTTTGCAGGACAAAGTTATAGACCGGACAGGAAAAAAATCCTCTTGACCTTTGATCTCAAAGTGTGACCTTGACCTTTAAGCTAGGGTACTGGGTGTTGCGCATGACACGTCGTCTCATCATGGGAAACATTTGTGCCAAGTAATATTAAAATCCCTTCATGGATGGCAGAGTTATGGACGGGACAGGAAAAAAACTCTGTTGACCTTTGACCCCCAATTGTGACCTTGACCTTTGAGCTAGTGGTCCGGGATTTGCGCATGACACGTCGTCTCATCATGGGGAACACTTGTGCTAAGTGATATTAAAATCCCTTAATGAATGTCAGAGTTATGGACCGGACACGAAACAGACCCTGTTCATGCTATGTTAACATTTGACTGCTAAGTGTGACCTTGACCTTTGAGCTAGGGGTCTGAAAGTTGTGCATGACACATCGTCTTATTATGAGGTACATTTGTGCCAAGTAATATTAAAACCCCTTCATAGATGGGAGAGTTATGGACTGGACAGGAAAAAAGCCTTGTTGACCTTTGACCTCCAATTGTGACCTTGACCTTTAAGCTAGGGGTCCAGGTTTTGCGCATGACACGTCGTCTCCTCATGGGGAACATTTGTGCCAAGTAATATTAAAACCTCTTCATGGATGGGAGAGTTATGGACCAGACAGGAAAAAAGCCCTGTTGACCTTTGACCTCCAATTGTGACCTTGACCTTTGAGCTAGGGGTCCCGGATTTGCGCATGACACATCATCTCATCATGGGGAACATTTGTGCCAAGTAATACTAAAATCCCTTCAAGGATGGGAGAGTTGTGGACCGGACAGGAAAAAAGCCCTGTTGACCTTTGACCTCCTATTGTGACCTTGACCTTTGAGCTAGGGGTCCGGGTTTTGCGCATGACACGTCGTCTCATCATGGGGAATATTTGTGCCAAGTAATATTAAAATCCCTTCATGGATGACAGAGTTATGGACCGGACACAAAATTGCGGACGGACGGAATGACGGAAAAGAGCATTCCTATAGTCCCCAAAACTGGTTTTCAACCAGTAGGGGACTAATAAAATACCAAATAATGAGGAAAATAGAAAATGCCGTATAGGAAAAACACTAAAAATTAGTTTTTTGCCTCTCCTGAAAACCACCTTTTCATTTTTCGGGATTTTCGATCGACACTGTCGATATAACTTTCCCATCTAAAACTAATCCTGGCAAATAATTAGCTTGGCAAAGCTGCAATGTAGCTTTCATTTTGAATATGTAATTAAGAAAGTCCTATTCTCCCTGGCAAAACTAATATACAGGTAACTTACTGGAAGAATGAGAATGTCTAGGTTTTCAATAAGGTATGTTCTGGTTCCTGTTCTGACACCTAGGTCATCGCTATGGTGATTCTCAGGACAGTAGAGTGATGGCAGACATCAGAACAAAGAAGTCTCCTCATTTCTTGGTGTTGATGACCAATCACAGACTCACCAGCCTAAAATAAGTTGTTTATTGTTCTTGGCATTGCTATTACAGCAAAGCTTTCAACTAGTTGTAAAACATTGATAACTATTAATTGTAAATGTGAAAAGTGCATTACAACATACATATAATTCGTAAGTGATTAGAAAACGACAGTGAATATTTCCTTGTAATTCCATTTGTTGATTCAAACCAAATAAGAGAGAGGCTTAAAATGTCAATCAATCAGCTGACCTGCCTTGCCATTTGCGACTTTTTGTCTTTTTTTTCAGCACTCAATCATTAAAGAGATTCAGTATTCCTGCAATGTGTAACTTAAACATTCATGTTACCTGAATTATAGTGTTGACTGTACAGATGTAGTTCAAATGAACTCCAGAAAGCTCCAGACAAGATCCAGCTGGAAGTTATTCAATGCTAACTCTGTCCCACATTTCCAGCAGCTACTGGCAGTTCAGCATCTGAGTTATCTGGTCTGTTTTGCTAATTGTTGTTGTTGTAGTTTTATTCATCATTATCAGTCATTTTTTGCCAGTCTCTCCGAACACTGTCTGCGCCAAAACTAAATGAAATGTATGCAGAAAGTAAAAGCAATGTCAGGAACTACCATGAATAATGTGTTTGCAGGAGTTATGGTTTATGCACACTGCAGTTCCTTAACCCTTACCTGCTAAATTTCTATATAGAACTTGTCCATCTTCCAATCTGGACAGTACCATTAACTGTTAAAAGGGGTGCTTACAAAAAAGATACTGACTGAATGACGAACAGTGCTGGTCATGATCATGATCTGCAGTGGTTGCAAAGGCAGGATCAATAGTGTCCAGCATTGTAATTAAGGTTTAACTCGGTTCTCAAACACATAATGTCATGTGAAATTTAATTATTTTCAAAAGTTTCAGGCATAATTTCTACAGGGAATATCTTTATTAAGTAAGCAAAGTTGAGTTATGGTTCATGTACACTGCACTTAATCTTAATGTCATCTTTTAGTGAGTGAAATTTTACCAAGTTCTGTTTGAGGGGCCACAATGACTTAGAATGCTGTAGCTGCTGCATTTTTGTTATAAACATAAAACACGTTACTCTTTAGTTAAATTCTGTTATCAATGATGGTTTTCTCTTATATTTTATACTCTTCTGTGAAATACTGAAATTTATCAGTGAAATAAAATTGATATTTTCACTGTTTCAAACAGTGAAAATATCATTTTTATTTTTAATTGGTAGGGAACTACATTTGAATGCGAAATGGTATGAATTATAAACGATAGCAAATTCCTTGTAAAATATTCTTCAGTAAAGGTAAATATGTTATAAATAATAAAAGGATCATAAATATTTACATTTTATCATAATAAAATGTCACAGAAATCAGAAAACATAATAGAACTATTTATAGTTTTTCTACAAAGACATCCTGACGTAACGACATTATCACGTTAAGGTGCGATGCATGTGACATTGCGCGGGCAAACTCAATATAATTTGGTTAAAACCATCAAAAATGCATAAAATAACTAGAGCTATCACTAAAGGTGATGAATGTACCCCCCGCATGCACTGACACAGTACAATGCAAATTGATGCATACAAGATTGCATAATTATGTGGACTGTATGTATATAGACTGTATGTATACAGTATAGTAACAAAAAACAAAGTCCCATAACTATGCAGAATATTTATCTAAAAGAATGTAACATGCACCATGCACAACTAGGGTTGGTACTGATCACTTGTGTGAAGTTTAATTAAATTGTGTGCAAGGGTTTGGTAGATTAGGCACGCACAAGATTGCATATGCAGACTGTATGTACATAGTATGTTAACAAGAAACAAAGTCCCATAACTCTGCAATTTTTGTCGCTGAAAGAACCTAACATGCCCCATGCACAACTACTGTTGGTACTGATCACTTGTGTGAAGTTTCATTAAATTGTGTCAAGGGGACGAGGAGAGATGGTGCGCACAAGATTGCGTCTATGTATACAGTATAGTAACAAAAAAACAAAGTCCCATAACTCTGCAAATTTTTTTTCTAAAAGAACCTAACATGCCCCATGCACAACAACTACTGTTGGTACTGATCACTTGTGTGAAGTTTCATTAAATTCTGTCAAGGGGATAAGGAGAGATGGTGCGCACAAGATTGCGTGTACGGACAGACAGACAGACAACCTGAAACCAGTATACCCCCCTTTACAACTTTGTTGTCGGGGGGTACAAATAGAAAATCTGTTTGTTTCAGTGTAAGATCAAAATATATTTCTCTTGTGAACACCATAATTTATATTTTCACTCGTGGCTGTGCCACTCGTGAAAATATTGCATTATAGTGTTGACTTGGTGAAATATATTTCAACAAAAATATTCTCTATATATTATCACAGCTTTGAACATCAGATTCAAAATAGTTTAAAGTATTAATAAATCCACTGATTTTATTACCTCCCTTTATGGTTCTGTCTGTATGAAAGATATGCTTTTCTTACTACGCAATTATGTATTATTTTCTATTTTGACAGCCGACTGTCTGTTTTTAACCTAAAATTAAAAGCCTGAGGGACCAAATTATTTGTTTTGGAGTCATACTCTGGGGTAAAGTGTTGTAAAAAATGGGAAGTAGATCAAAAAGTAAGCAATGTTAGATTTTCATGAAACCTCAAACATCTTAGAATTTATAAAGCATGTACTCAAATTCTATCATTATAATCAATTAGGATATAAAGTGCAGCTTACATGCTTAAACATTTTTCTTCTGAGCTATTTGTTGATAAATTGTTTCTTATACAGGCATCTCCATCTTGAATATAATTTATCTTCATAGTTAGCAGCTGAGAAAGTAAGAAATTAGGCTTAATTTCTATCCATTTAACTGTTTCGCTGAAGAAATTTCTATCCATTTAACTGTTTTACTGAATGAAATTTTCAACATTTTACGTACTTAAACATTTTTCTTCTGAAAAAGCTATTTGTTGATAGTTTCTTATACAGGCATCTCCGTCTTGAATATAATTTATCTTCATACAGTTACCAGCTGAGAAAATAAGAAATTAGGCTTAATTTCTATCCATTTAACTGTTTCGCTGAAGAAATTTCTATCCATTTAACTGTTTTGCTGAATGAAATTTAGAAACCTGCAGATTTATTCTATTTTTTTTTTTATTATTATTATGACAATGATATTTAATATTTTAGTGCAAATTCCGAGAACAAATATTCATAACTATTAATTACCTTAAAGAGAATATACTTACAAACAGAAGACACCAGCAGTAGAGGTCTAGAAGATTGAAGGCAGGGAACATACAGGACTTGCACTGTGTTTGACTCCCACACTGTCCCTACTAAATGACTGGCACCATTTCACATTTTTCCATGGGAATATAAGAGTCTCTGGCTCGCAAGCTTGTAATTAGAAAAAAGCCAAAACAGGAAAAACTGAACGTGAAATTATTTTATGTTAAAAAAGTTACTTAGTAATTAATAAGGCAAGAATTTAATACTGTAGAAGTGAGCTACATGAAAAACAAAATCTGACAATCTGGCCTGTCCTGGTAACGGAAGGCAAAAATTCAAAGGAAATCTGAAAGAGAGAAAATCCTGCCCGTTCCTGGCAGGCCTTGAACCTGAAAGAAATAAAATCCTGCCCAATGTATGTTCCGTCCAAGAAAAACATGCATTAGAAGATCTAGGCAGGGTATAGTCCTGAAATAAAGAAGAAATCCTTGCAATCCCCGATTTCCGTCTCTCTCAACAAAGGAACAACTATCATCTAGCAACCCACCGCGAGAATTGTAGACCAGTTACCCCCATTAACGCTTTCCATCTTGCGGACATATTGACACCGGGTCCTCGAAGGTTACGCAGTAGTCTTGATCAACAGTTAAGGGATCTGCCAGGCCTTGAAATCTGAAAAAAAAAAAGAATCCTGCCTACCTCATAGAGGTGTCCTAGGCAGGTCTTGACACTGAAAGAAAATCCTGCCGACTACATGTATGGACCACATACAGTCCAGTTGTCATTGGCAGCTGTGGACCTGAAAGAAATAAAATCCTCACAATCCCTGATTCCCATCTCACTAAACCCAGAGAAACAACCTTCATCTAAACACTGCCGGTGCAGAATTGTAGACCAGTCACTTCACACACGTTTTTCATCTAGCGATATATAGACAACCGGATTATCCTCGCATGGCAACGATGATAAGTCTTGATCAATAGTTAAGGGATCTGTAAGGCCTTGGCAGCTGTAACAAAAAGCAACTCTGCCAATCTTTTGAAGCAGCATCTCCTCCTCAGCAGTCTGGAAGATTGGCAGGAAAACAAAACAAAACAAGAGGGCCCTGAAGGCCTTGTATTGCTCACCTGACCTAGTTTTTACTCTAGATAACCTGGTGCCTTATTTAGACTAGATTTCATAGAGACAAACAATTTGACCACCTCTTATGTAAATCAGGTAGATCATTAATCAAGTTTTTCAATTAATTGACCTAGTGACATAGTTTTTGACCTCAGGTACCCCACTTCCGAACATGACCTAGATTCCATACTGACCAACATTCCCATAAAAATTTATGAAGATCAAGTTGGAAAAGTGACCGCTACAGTTTTTTTTTTTTACAAAGTTTTTCTATGATTGAATAAATGACCTGGTTTTTTTCCCATGGAGATAAGGTAGAAAATGTGACATTTGGAGTGTAAATGTCATTCTATAATTTGACCTTGTGACAAAGATTTTGACCTAGATAACCAAGTTTTTGAAATTTACCTTGATTTAAAAGAGACAATTATTTTGACCAGGTTTTATAAAGACTATGTAGTAAATGTGTCTTTGCTATGATTTGACTGGTTGACCTAGTTTTGACCTCATGAACCCAGTTAAAATTTTATCCTTATTTCTTATGAAGAAAATCATTTTGACATAGTTTCATAGTGTTGCCTCTATCCCAGATGACCCATTAAAAGACTTGAGATTTTATCAAGGATTCTGACCAAGTTTCATAAAGAATGAGCTAAAACTGTGACCTCTAAAGTATTCTCAGTCAAATTCTTTATGATGCATGATGACAGATGACGGACATGTGGTGATCACAATAACTCACCTCTTAAAGACGGAAAAAAGTCCTTATCCTAACCAGAATTTAATACAATATCAAACATAAAAATAATTTGAACTGACACACCAAAATTATTCAAAATTTTACACTGTTAAATTTTTTTACAAAAATGAAGAGGGTCACAATAGTGCTAGATTGCTTGACCAAGTTTTACTATATTAGAGTGTAACCAAGATTTTTGTGATCCAACTTTTGACCTCGAATGATTCAGTTTGAACATTCCTCTCATTAAATAAGGTTAAAGGTTGTATCAGATAATACCTGGTGGATTTTAATACAGATGAACCAAATTTATTTTACACCATTCAAGATGGTTTTATTCCGGTTACCTAGAAAATTTGGCCTCTGCCTTGGTAAGACTTCAAAACTGACCTTGTGACCTACTTTTTAACATAAAATTGCCAAGTTTCTAATTTGACCTTAATTTATAGGGGTAGAAAATACCTCTTTACAGTGTTAACATTTGTTTTCTATGATTTTTAACCTCGATCATTACCTACTTTTTTACCCACAATGACCTAGCTTGTATACAAGATAGGTAGAGGTCTCCTGTGTTGTGCAACAAAGATTTTTTTTAATGATCTGCCCTAGTGACCTAGTTTATGACCGATGACAAAGTTCATACATTTTTAGGATAAAGGAATATAGTAACAATATAAAATATGACAATTTATGCTAATTCTAGGGCTTGGTGATTTTTGGTACTACTCTAGGGCATTCATTCAACTCATTTACCTGGCCACTTAAACATTATACATTATATCAACTTTTAGAACCATTGTATTTTACAAAATTATTCTTATACAGGCATTGCAAATGATTTTCCTAGATGCCAATTAATTTCAGTAAATTAAATTCATAAAGAAAACATTTTTGATAAACAATGCCAAAGTTTGAAAAAGTATAATATTTCAGTTAAATTGCAAGAAACGCCACATTAATAATACACACAGTCAAGAAAGATGTTTTTGGTAGCATTACCCGCAAAAAGTTTGATACAACAATTTTCTACCTTAGCAATCTTATTAATTTTCTTTGTGACCTTGTAACCTGGTAACGTTGTCAGTACTAAAGATCCCTGTTTGAATTAAATGCACCATAAACCAAAATAAATTCACTTTCAACAGGACTGACTTTCATACCTTAAATTTACCTTAAATCACCAGCCACTGAGTATAGTACAAATACTAAGAAATAGCAACCAACACTTCACCCCCTTGTCAAACATTAATTATGCCAGAAACAACTAAAGTATCAAATATATATACAAATCAAATTAATTCTAATTTTAAAATTCTCTACTACGAGAGATGTCAAACTTGCAATTTTGACTAATTCAAGAGTCATTACTCTGGAAATTTTTTCACTTGCAGATTATATAAAATGACCTGAATATTCAGTATGATTGAGATCAAAGAACAAAAACCTTACTAAATAAATAAAGACAACCAGTATCAATTGGAAATTTTGACTAATTCAAGGGGCATTACTCTGGAGAAACTGGTCTTAACTTAGTGATATTGACCTTTACTCTGATTTTATTGGCAATTGCAAACTATTCTGTAGCAGTGTTTATGAGATCAAAGAGCAAATACTCTGTTCAGACATCATTAGTTTTAGAATTTTGACTAATTCAAGGGCAGTGACTCTGGTGCTACAGTTATGAAACTTGACCTAGATTATATAGAAACAGTGTAGTCGAGATCAAGGGAAAGTAAAAAGTGAGCAGAAGACAGTCATTTTTTACAATTTGACAGTAAAGGATAGTAACTGTGGAGAAAATGGTCCAAAAAGGCTACTTGTCAAATTTAGTCTAGACTGTTACAGAGATACAAACTAACAAATTTGGTGGTTAAAAACAATGTAAAGAATATCCCTTGGTTCTGGGACTAGAACTTAAGTAACCAAAAGCAATGATTTTTCAAATATTATTTTTTGAAAATCATTATATTGCAGAGCTTAAAAGCTTAAAGTTTTAAATTGCTTAGAAAGGATTCTATCAAACAGCAAAAACTCATACGGGCTGAATGATTTTGAATTTATTTCTGAGGTAGGCCATTTAAGTGAAATTGCTTCTTCATAGTTACCATATTTCCATGATGATAAACCAGTTTTCTAGTTTAAATATTTTTGTAATTAAAAGTTGCTAAATATTAAAACACTGAAAGACTAAGGTCAAGAAGAACAATAGCTAGATGAAAAGCTAGCTGGCTGTATACAACCATACAATTTAGCAGCTTTAGCTAGCTTGCTGGATGAAATATACAACCTGGTAGCACACAGGACAGCTACTTAGATTTAATGTATAGCTAGTATAAAGGAGATGTTTCTGCGGAATGTAATATACTGCCAATAAGACCTATAGGATATTGGAATATATAGGCTATAGGCTTTAAGAAGCAAAGAATGTAAAGTGCTCCCTAGAAGAAACATGGGCTGGCTGGCTGTATGCAACATCTTTCTTGGCAGCAGCTTTGGCTAGCTTGATGGATGAAATATACAACCCGGCAGTACATGCGAGAGCTAGATATAATTTTGGCCCTAATGGCAGTAGGGGATAGGCAGCTAGAGACAGGTGGATGTGATAGTTAGAAGAAAGAAATATATACCCTAGTAGCATCATGGGGGACACCATGGGATAGCTAGATAGGGCTAGGTGGATGTGATAGAAGATATACCCTAGTAGCATCATGGGGGACACCATGGGATAGCCAGATAGGGCTAGGTGGATGTGATAGAAGATATACCCTAGTAGCATCATGGGGGACACCATGGGATAGCTATCTAAGGCTAGGTGGGTGTGATAGTTAGAAGGAAGATATACAGACCCTTAAAGTAGCATCAAGGAGGAACACCATGGGATAGTTAGTGAGAGATAGATGGATGTGATAGAGACACTGTAGCAGTATAGGAAAGGAAGCTGCATGGGAAAGCTAGCTGAATGAAGATACAAGCACAGCGAATAAGCTGTATTGATAGAAAAGCAATAGAGTAAAATAAAGAGAACTGATCTAATCTTTCAGTCTTTAAATATGGAGCTTTTTTAAATACTTCATTTAATAAATTTTATGCTGAACTAATTTCATACGGATTGTAAAGACAAGTCATGAAATATGGTAAACTTAGAAGTAAACAATACTTATAGTAACCTGCTTAAGCCTGAGCTTAGGGCGCATGAGCGGTATGGCACATTTCATTAACTCTCAAAACAAAGCATTCAAAGTATCTTCTTATTCTTTTTTTTTTTTAAATTTTGAACATATTCATTTTAAAGACTGAAGTGGTGTGCAGTATGAAACTGCTCACTGATCTTTATGTAGTAAAAGATTCTAACTCTGCACTAAAATGGTTATTCCCAAATCATAATATCCTCTTAAGACATATAATAATGTTTAAACTAAATTCAATCCACTAATGTAAAACCTTTTTCTGTGATGTTTTTCACCACAATACAGCTTCATTAAACTTGATGTGTAAGTACTATATTAACATTTCTATGTTGAATAAAGAGATATGCTAGTTCCAATTTATTTGAAAATATTCAAATAAATACTGCCTATTTGACCTTTCACCACGTAAACTTGACCCAAAATATATACTAAATTGACTAAACATGACTGAAAATAGCATGATGAAAAGAATTTTGCCAAGTTATATAGGTCTTTTTCTGTGTTAAAGATATGGAATGTACATGAAAACCTGACCTTTGATCTCAAAATATGACCTTGACACTGACCCAACATGACTGAAAGTCATCTTACTTTGGTAAAACTTATGCCAACTTCTATAAAATCTTTTAAACTGGTAAAAAGATAAAGATTTTGCATTTGATCTCATCATACAACCTTGACCTTGAACTGACATGACTTTAAGTGGCCTCATTATCATGAAAAATATGTATAAAGTCAATACTAGAATTTTATTAAAACTATCATTTTATTTTCAGCACAAAGTAGTGAACTGATGGTATTTATTTCAAAGTACAAATTAAACCACATTAATCAATAAATATTGCCAAAGGTGTTTTTCAAAATACTGAAATTCTGTCAAAAGTTTATTCCACATGTATGTAGCATTAGGCTACTTTCCATTGAATTTGTAAAAAGCTATATATGTATGATTATATATGTGACATTTTAGGAAAATGGAAGACCTGAATGTTTTTTCTTTTAGCTACAATTTTGCTAATAGCATTATACGCTTCCAAATGACCTTCTCACAGGTTTGAATACAAACTTTTTCTCCCCCACTACAAAGACAGAAATGCTGTATCAAAACTTTACTTCAATAGTTGCCAACTGAATCAGTTTATAAAATATATGCTTGAAATATATGCTCAGAAATCAAAACTTAAAGAAAGGTATCTTTTTATCATTTGTTTCTTAAAGTAGTTCCAAAGATAGATTTCATGACCTACAAGGTTAAAATCATGCAATGTCTGTGAAAGATATAACATTGAAAATACAGTAAGTTCCTAAATTGAGCATTTAATTTAACAAAAAAGTATATAAACCATAACCCCATATTGCCCCTATATATATGTGTGTAACACTTAAAAATCCTAGAATATATTCTATTGCTTTGAGTTTTTAAATAAATAACAAAATGTATAGGGCGGATAGGTCAGAAACTGAATAAATACATGATACATTTGTATGTGGCAAACAGGCTGGATTATATGTAGTCTAAAAAGAAACAGACTATAACTTAAAGACTATTGCTGAAATACACAAGTTCAATATTAGTGAGTAGCCACTATTTCTTTACCTAGTCCTACCATATTCCAAACAGCTAAGTTTTACAAATTTGTATGACAAATACACTGTATTCCGATATTAACCAGTAGCAAGCAATTATAGTGAGCTACAAAGTATTTTCAAAAGATGACCAACACTATAGGAATTTTGACTAAACATGGGAGAAAAGTAACCTTTTTTGAATTGTGGGACAAAATCAGCTGACCTGTAACATAAACAACATTCCCTAAAAATGAATGCAAAGTGTCTTTTAATGCAGATATATGAACCAGCAGCCATCAAAGACTTTTTCAGTATTTTTGAAAGATGACCTATACCCTTAATTTTGAAATTTTAATGGCATTTTTGTCAAAATAGTTAACTACCTAAAACTGAAAACACCAATATACACATGTTACTTTACAATTTCTCCATATCTGCTATAAAATCAGCTAAAAGATTACAAAATTAATGCTTCAAAAATAAACCACATTGTCCTTAAATGCAATATTTAAACATGAACCAGTAGCAGTATTTCCCCCATTTCGAATAATCACAAACAGATGTTATGTAGACAACCTTTCAAAAACCTGACCTTATATATTATATACTTATTCTTTACAGAATCTAGTCCCTTTTAGATAATATTTTGTAACAAATATGTTGCCAAAAATAAATAAATCTGTCCTTAAAAATTTATTATGATTTATTCATAAACCTTTACCCAGTACCTCTTCGCCATTTTGTCTTGGGTAAGTATTGACCAGAAACTGTTTCGTTTTATTTTTTGTATTACCCTGTGACTTGACTCCAGTATCCATTAATGCAAACTGCTACACACCAAGTTTGGTGACAAGATTTTGTTTTAATAACTATTACAGTGACCTTGACCTTGAGCACAAAAGCCCCAAATACATTCCAAGTTAGGTCATGCTATATTATACTAAATGCTATACATTCCTCTTTGTGACAATATGTCAATACAAACAAACGTTTACTGGATAAGCAACACAGACCTGAACCAAATGACCTCAACTAGCTACACACCAGGTTTGGTGACACTATGTCAGTCTGGACATAAATTATTAACCAGCAGCCCCAATTGGTGCCGTTAGCCCCATTCTTTAACCAAATCATAAACGGAAACCTGTTACTGGCCAAAAACTCTTGTTATTAAAGAAAGCTAGGTCTAAATTTATATAAATTTACTACACACACTAAGTTGGTGACAAAAGTATCAATTTGACCTACAACACAGACTGAACTGGCTTGTCAGCCCACCTTAATACGTTCCTTTAAGTAGCCCCATGTGGTCACCAGGATTTCCAGAATTGCACAATGGATGTGATAATGATTCACTAAAATCCATTGCATATTAAACGCTGAATCTGGACAAAGTGCAATCATGTGTGACATAATATTTGAGGAACAGACCAGACTCTTAACACATTTCATTATTAACATTTTTTAAGTTTCAGTACTGTTACCGAGACACAAAATAAGTACTAGTAATTAAATTAATGTGTATAATACATGTGCCCTTGTCTGTGACCTTGAGATTTGATTACTGACAGACTATCCTACACAACATAACATCATGCTGAACATTTCATTTTAATTACTTTAATATATACTAAAGTAGACTTATGAAAATACATGAAAATGATTGAAATTTAATGTACATGGTACATTACACTCAATTTGACTTGGAACTTTAGTGCATGCAGGGTGTGTGCAGGGATGCTGAACAATGCAGGAGAACAGTGCAAGGGAAGGATGCAAGGGAAGGATGCAAAGGAATGATGAACATAAAGTCCCATTTCAAAATTGTAGTATAAAGTACCTTAGAAGATTCTAGAACCTTAAATATGACAATGTTACCAGCAGATGTACGTTATGCAAAAAGACTGCCCTCCACATTTTACCAAGTTGCATTAATTTTGAACTTTCTAGAAAATGATTAGCTAAATTTGTCTGCCCAAAATATGTTAGAAAGTGTAACCAATTTGGAAAATATCATTAAGATGGAAAGATATTAAAATGCCAAAATAACTGCTTTTTAGAGAAAACTGGTCAAGAGCCTGATGATCTGTTCCAAGTTAATATAATGGCTTTTGAAAAGACACTAACTGGTTCAATGGTTTTCCTAATTAACCTTTTGGAGGATACTGGTTCAAATATATTGTTATTTGTAAACCAAATTGACCATTGGGAGGAAACTGGTTCAGACCGGACCTGATTTTCCAAGGATACCATAAACCATGTTGACTATTGAGAGGATACTGGTTCAGACCAGACATTGGTTTTCCCAATTAACCTTTGAGGATACCAGTTCAAATATAATGTAAACCATGTTGACAAGTTTACTACTGAGAGGATACTGGTTCAGACCTGACACTGGTTTTCCCAATTAACCTTTTAGAGGACGATAGCTGGTTCTATTCTATTGAAAACCAAGTTGACTACTAGTGGATACTGGTTCAGACCTGACATGGTTTTCCCAATTAACCAGTTCAAATATACTGTAATCCAAGTTGACTATTCATTTTAAACCAAGTTGATTATTGAGAGATAACTGGTTCAGACCTGACATTTCCTAATTAACCTGTTAGAGGATACTAACTGGATCAGTTTTATTGTAAACCAAATTGTAACTATTGAGAGATTACTGGTTCAGACCAGACATTGATTTTCCTAATTAACCTTTTAGAGGATACTGGATCAGTTTTATTGTAAACCAAATTGACTACTGGGAGATTACTTGTTCAGACCTGACCGTGTTTTCCCAATTAACCTTTAAGACGATACTGGTTCAGATCTAATGTAAACCAAGAAAATGTCTATTGAGAGGCTGTTGGTTCACAGCACTGACATGTTTTCCCCAAATTAATGTTTTAGAGGATACTGGTTCAGATCAATTGCAAATCAAGACAATGACTTTTGACAAGAATATTGGTTTTAGAGCTACAACATAATTCTTTTTATCCAATTAATTTATTTAAAGAATTAATTTTAGAGTACATATAGGCCTACTGGTTCATTTCTCTGGCAAATCAAGATGTTGCATTTTATTTTTAAGATAACTGATTAAGTCCTGACCCAAACTAACAAAAGTACTCGACTTCAACAAATTTCATCATATAATCAGGATATACATGTGTTATGCAAAATAAATAAGTTATGACCCTTTTCATGGTTCACCACATCCAAATATATTGCCATTGATAGCAAACAAATCTGTTTCGGTTATTTTTTTTTCCGGACAAGCCTAAACATTTAATGACAATACTACTTACAAATTAAGATATTTATGTGTTAAATCAGTAAAGCCACCAAACCTCCCTTTTTTGTATGTGACAAACGGAATGATGTTCCAGGCAATGAGATGAAATGCAATGTGCAAGAACTATAACTCTGTATCGAATATATATCTTCCCCTATACTTTCTTCATAAATAGAAAGATCCAGATAATCAAATAACTTGGTAGAAAGGTTACAGCCCGGACAAGATCTAACATGACCTTTGACCCTATAAGTTAATATATCCTTTACCTTTGAGAACAAAAACCTGTATCTTACTGCAAACACTGTTTTCAAATTGTGGCAAACATTTATGCCAAATAAACAAATATTGCTCTGTGTAATGGACAGATGTATAATATACCTGGACATGTTGACCTTACTGCAAGAAGACTTGAAAAATAACAATGAAAGGAAATATTATTTTGTAACCATATTACATTGACAGGAAACTGGTTCAAGCCCAACACATCATGACACACTGCTTTACCACAAAAAAAATTTCTTGCAAAACTGCTCTAAACTGTTGCATGTTGATATTAAAAAAAACACCCTGAACATCAAATAAAAGTCTAAAAAGCTAAACTTTAATTAAACATTTCTTTTTTTTAAATTAATTTTACCTTCCTTCCTGTGTTCGTTCTTTGTCCTTCTTTGTCCTCCTTTGTCCGCCAATGACTACCCACAACCGACTGAGAGTGAACACGAGTTCACGCACAACACAAATGTCACGTGATTCGCTCTTCGGGCAGATTTCTCTACACATTCACTAGCCCTTACCTGCTACACAATGATAACAATTCAACCGAACATGCGGTGTTGTCTAGCGACATTTCATATTGTGTACGACACTGTTCATTTTTCTAAACCACAACTTAGGTTTTTGTTGCGGCTAGTTTTGAAAGAGTGCTACTGGTTCAACTGTCAGAAACAGCTTACAACACTTATGTTAACCCACATCTTGAATACTGTTCCTCCATATGTCTCCCTTGGCAAAAATCCCTCACATAAAAAATTGAACGAGTGCATCGAACTGCAGCTCGATACGTATGTAACAACTATGGTCACCCAAATGCTGGCAAACCTCTACGTTCTACGGAAATTGAACAAAAATTCTCTACCAGTACTAAGAAAAAGAACATCTAGCTAACAAATGGGTTTTGAATTCTGATCATTCTACGGGCTGCACTCTTTTACCGACCTTTTTTATCTCGGGTCTTGGCAGGGGCTATATTTTATTGTATTCGCGAAGAGCAACACCAAAATAGAACGATCCTGCTGGCGAAAAAAAAATGCTGTAGAATTGTTTTTCACATATGAACATGGGCGAAATGAATAGATGGACAGACGAACGAGATATGAATTGTTACTTTAGTTTATACTAATTTATTTCAGCTCGATTGTGATCGAAGCTTGGTGCTTATTTGAATCTTCCTGCAAAAACCAGTGACTGATGTCATATGAGAAGACATGGTCGCGACCGCCAGAGGAGCTCGAATCCCCGACCTCGAGGCTAAGCAGACGACACCTTAACCACTACTCCTCTTAATAAGTTGCTGTAATGGTTATAATGAAGAAACAGGCATGGAAGATGAATAATTTCAGACATAATGTCTTTTATTAAATAGTTACAGAGAACTTAATAAAACGACCTCTACTTTGCGCTGGATCTACCCAGTAGAAGCGTATGTTCTCTGTGACGCTTTTATTCTGAAATCAGTCGTCTTCTACGTTTGATTCATGTGGAGTAGCTTTCAGTTACATGCAGAGAACGGAATATAGTACTGGTATAGAATCCAGGTAGCTACCCGTCATTACATAAAGTAAATACAGTGGAAAACGTCGCTTTACAAAAAAAAAAAAAAAAAAAAAAAAAAAAAAAAAAAAAAAAAAAAAAAAAAATCATATCCCACCGCGCCTCTAACTTCATTATAACCAGTCTGAAACAATTATACACGATGATGTAACAGAATAAGTATAATACAGGAATAGTCTTCTTACAATGATGGAACACACGAGGCAAAATGGAACGGACGGGGTATAATAGTTAGACAGATGAGGTATAATGATAAAACACACGGGATACGGCGGGACAAACGGGATATAATGATAAAAAACAAACAGGCGGGATATAATAATAGAACAGACGGGCTGCACTGACAGACCGGACGATATATAATGAAGAAACAGACGAGATATGATGAAGGAACAGATGGGACATAATGAAGAAACAGGTGAGATATGATGACAGAACAGATGGGTTGCAATAGCAGAACAGATGATATATAATTATGAAAACAGACGAGATACGATGAAGGAACAGACGGTCTGCAATGGCAGAACAGATGATCTGAAAACAGACGAGATATGATGAAGGAACAGATGGGCTTCAATGATAGAACAGACGAGATATAATGAAGAAACTGACTTGGACTGTACATAATGATAGGTAGAGCAAATGAGATATGCTTTGTACATGTAGAGTAGAATTCTGAGTAGAGCGAATGTAATATAGTTAATTATGTTGGCAAGTCATTAAAATTGAAATTCGTACTAAATAACACATGTTACAAGCCAAATGTATCAGCAAAATAAGTTCATACGAAACGAGAAATGGGGTGATATGATTCTAATTTCACAGAGTGTAAACACACGGAACATACTAGTAATGAAATTCGCGTAGCAGATACTAGTATGTGAATACACAGAACAGCTTTTTCCATATAAGTATACACAGGTATCTACACAGCTCAGGTGTGTTGGAAGAATGAACACCGCAACAATAGCCGCTAATCCTTCTTTTGTGAAAACATACGACACCCGAATGACATATTGCTCATGGATGAGAGTAGATCTAGTGAAGTGAAATTTAAATAAGAGTTCTGAGTTTGTTATCAATCACAAAATGAAATTACATAAAAAAAACTATTAATTCGGTCATAAAATGCTATCAACCTTGATTTTTCGGTGTGAATATTTAGAGAAAAGATTCTTAAGAAGTATATGCACAGTTCGTTATGTATCATAGTTTCCATATAATTAAATTGATTTCACCGAAAGTATCCCTATCCCGTCCAAACCTCTTGGATAGTGTTGATTTGTCTGTCCCGTATACATTGTTTCAAAATTTAAAAAAAAAAAAAAAACACAAAAAACGTCAGATCATAAACTCAAACATACTTAAAGGCCTAGATTTTGGCAGTGGGCCAAGGGATTTTTGTCTTCGCCAGCACAGTTGGGGGCTAATGACCATCACAGTATGGCTCCAATAAACAAGGGTCATTGTACATTGGAGAGTCAGTCTACCTTACAAGTGTATCTATTAGTGAGAAGGGGAAACTATGTAATTTATTTTAAATTAATGAATAATTGATAACTTTTAAAGTTATACTAGTTTTTTTTGCATTTCCATGTAAAAAAAAATATTTGTTGATCAAACACAATAATAAAATAATCAGAAACTTATTTTCACAATAATGAAATAATGAGAAACTTACTTAAAGAAACATGCAAATTTTTATTTTTTCAAATTCTGTCTGGAGAATTGTGATATTTCTGAAAAATGTGACTTTCACTCATCTAAAGCTTGCAGAATACTGTAAATAACATTTGTCTAAATTGAAAACAGAATGTGAATTTCAAAGTTACAAAGCAAAGCATGAAAAAAGTCCCTTTTGGCAACATACTGAAAATGAAAATTGAGTATAGATGGAACACAATAATTCTATATTCAAATAATGTTGATTACATGAATACATGAAAATCAATTTCCAAATCGAAAATTATTGTTTGTCAGCACAAAGAACTCAGGAAGTTTTCACTATACTTCAAGTCTTGTGTTTTATTATCATTATTATTTTTAATATTACTGTATCTTTTATCATCCTTTACTATATAAGTGTACCCCCCCCCCCCAAATCCAATATACAACTCCCATCTTATCTGCTGCTTATCAGCGATTATGTAATAGCAGCTGATTAGAGGGCAATTAGCACAGCAGGGACCCCAGCTAGACCATGAAGATGTGTGCAGTGGAGTTGAAAGAAATTAATTTTTCTTCAGTAAATGTGGATTGATAATAATAATAATTATTATTTTGATATTATGTAGATGATAATAACTGTTACTTTAATGTTATAATTATGATAATAATAATAATAGAAATAATCATAATCATAATTATTATTATTATTATTATTATCATTAGTATATCATTATTATTATATTACATATAGGATGATAAAAGATACAGTAATATTAAAAATAATAATGATAATAAAACACAAGACTTGAAGTATAGTGAAAACTTCCTGAGTTCTTTGTGCTGACAAACAATAATTTTCGATTTGGAAATTGATTTTCATGTATTCATGTAATCAACATTATTTGAATATAGAATTATTGTGTTCCATCTATACTCAATTTTCATTTTCAGTATGTTGCCAAAAGGGACTTTTTTCATGCTTTGCTTTGTAACTTTGAAATTCACATTCTGTTTTCAATTTAGACAAATGTTATTTACAGTATTCTGCAAGCTTTAGATGAGTGAAAGTCACATTTTTCAGAAATATCACAATTCTCCAGACAGAATTTGAAAAAATAAAAATTTGCATGTTTCTTTAAGTAAGTTTCTCATTATTTCATTATTGTGAAAATAAGTTTCTGATTATTTTATTATTGTGTTTGATCAACAAATATTTTTTTTTACATGGAAATGCAAAAAAAAACTAGTATAACTTTAAAAGTTATCAATTATTCATTAATTTAAAATAAATTACATAGTTTCCCCTTCTCACTAATAGATACACTTGTAAGGTAGACTGACTCTCCAATGTACAATGACCCTTGTTTATTGGAGCCATACTGTGATGGTCATTAGCCCCCAACTGTGCTGGCGAAGACAAAAATCCCTTGGCCCACTGCCAAAATCTAGGCCTTTAAGGTTACATTCATTTTAAAAGTAATACGGGGAAGTGGAGCTGTTACGTGTCGATGCTTGAGGTCTGCATTTATACGAAAGTCGTCAGGAACCGCACGAAGCAAACAGACATTATGTACATCATCTAAGGAAATTTTCTTTAATATTTAAATATTATATTTGTAGACGTTATATTCTGACTTCTATCGCGCGCACGTGGTCACCAGATTTTCTACACTATTATGTGTAGCCTTAGAATCCAGTTTGTCTTAATCCTTCCTACAATCAGCGCCGACGTTGAGTTTTGGCATGTTTTTTTATGGACAAAGCATAAATCACCCGAGGCCATGTACTGTGTGTGAAAAAAATCACAATTTTAGTATGACCTTGCAGAACAATACTGCAACAGCATCCTACATCCACAGAGCCGAACAGATTCCGCCGCCTCTGTCAACTGTCAGTTAACTAGTTCGGTGTAAGCTTCTGTATAGTTGCCACTGGTAACCATCATGGACGGCTCATGCAGTGTTACTATACTAGAAGGATAATGCAAGATACAGAAAACGCTTCAATTTCCGAGCATAATAATCTGTTGTAGATTCGATTTAAGAGCAACTGTTTTGGTGGTAACTGGAGGCTGTGCCGAACGACTCCAGGCTTCGTAGTCAGACAGTGTTGCCGTCAGTCAGAATTCCGAGGGTGGTAATACCGATTTTTTTTAAATCTCATTTCGATGAAGTAATTTTTAATTGTAAGTTTAGGGAAAAAATCAAACTTTGCCGATAGATTGTTATAAAATTTTCAGAATATCGTAGTTGGCATAGGGGCAACATTTGTAAATTTGCGCAGGCATAGTCACAGATAAGGGGAAGTAACACTGTGTTGGTGTTTGCAGAAAAAGCACACAGTTGTTTCCCTTGCCCTCCCGGTTGCCGAAAATTTAGAAGGGTGAAATTTTTTTTGCGGTATCATCAACTTCCGCCAGAATCAAACATTGCCAATATATTCAAATTGAAAAAGCTAATATTTTACACCGTATACAGTATTTACAGTTACAATGGCAACTCATAGTCCTGAACAACATTTTGTGTTAATATGCCTCCTAAAATGCTTGACGGAAAAGGAGCTGTTTGTAAGACATGTAAGCCCCAAGACGGCCTTTTCCATTTCCAGTCCCGAGAGTACTGTGACATTGTCCTTCGATCCTTTGACCTATTGGTTCCAAAAAAAAAAAACCCACAAAAGGTAGGCCTTATTTACTGACACGCAATCATATTTTAGGAGGTCTGAAGACAACAAGCTCAAGGGATTAAATTAATTCTTAAGGTATTTAGCAGAAACCATTTTCAGTCTACATGTCAGTCTGTCTTTGAATTAGTGCTAAGTGACTACAGCAGTGAGGTTCATCTACTGTCAACAGGCAATCATTCTATGAAGTTTGACCGCTGTAGGCCAAAACATTACCTGGTTTATTTAGAGGGAACCATTTTCAGTCTTGACGTCACTACGACCTTAACCTATATTTCGTAAAAAGCAGTGCGATGCAACTACTGACCACAGGCAATAATCAATTAAAGGTGGATAATCAGATTTTGGCCATGTAACGGATTTGTTCGAAACTTTAGTATCTGATCATTTACACTCATTTATGTTCACTTAACACTTAATACAAATTAGATTTTCATTGGAGGTATTTTTAAAATTTCATTTTCCTATCCTGGTTGCCCAACCAAGATAGAGTTATTTGATCATAAGTATAAATTTGATAAACATACTTTGCCTAAGGAAATTAGACATATTGTAATATATTTGTAAAATATTTGCATTAAAAAATATGTATTTAGATGGAATTCATTAGAAAATTATTATTACCTCCCTTTGCCTATCTTGGTTGCGCAACCAAGATAGATTGGAAATAAATGAATTCAGAAGCTACACACAGCTTTAAAACTTGCATTTTGGTTCAGATTGTTCAATAGTTGATATGTCTATTAAATGCAAATGTAAAACTAGACATTGTATCGAAATAAGAAGAAATACCCAGCTTTTTATATACTCTCATATTAAAGGGGAGTAATTACAAAATTTTATAAAAATAATAAAATATACATTTCAAATAGGAATCTAACTCTATGTAATCGGTCTTTTTGTTCCTTAAATAAGCTTGGTGTTTGTATGTCAAGGAGTTCTTTAGTTACGGTGTGTACACTGAACCGTTTTGAGTTTCGATATCGCTGTAATCTTAAAAGCCTAAGAAAATAGTGTTCATCTACAGGCAATCTTTCTATGAAATTTGATAACAGTAGGCGAAGACATTCTTTAGTTACTGAGCAGGAACTGTTTTCAATCCCAAAATTGTGTATGTGGCCTCGGCCTTGAACTACTGATCTACAAAACGGTAGGGAGTTATTCATTGGTCACAGGCAATCATTCTGTGAAGTTTGACCATTGTGATCCAAACATTCTCTAGTTATTGACTGGAAACCAAACAGTCTACTGACAGATCTACAGACGAGATGATCATATTCAATGAGGAAAATAATGTACCCCCTCTTCTTTGATTGGGGTAAATAAATAAAGTCCAGAGCCAGAAAACACTAGGCATAAAAGTCCCAATAATATGCGCATCTCGATTTTATTTTTAGGAAGTTTCATTTCAACTGGATGAAAAATGGAGGACGAGTCGAGTACACAATATACTGATATAGTTTTACTATTTCTAAGTCTAGAAAAAGGTCACAGCTCTAAAACAGACTAAAGATAGTTTTTCATGAAAAAAAAAAAACACCACTTAACATGCAATCATTGTAAAACGCCACAAATTAAGGACCATTACTCAAGTGAAAATCACTGAACACTATGCTCCACACTGATCACTCACAAGTTGTGGTGAAATGTAGCCCAGTGGTTTACAGCAAGTAGTGCCAACACAATAAAATATGACAAATTAAAGGCCACAACTCCACTGTGAACCACTGAACAAGAACATGACCATGATATACATAACTACACTCGACACAGATAAGTCCTGTAAGGTTTTGTGGAAATCTGCCCAAATGGTGTAAGAGAAGTAGCTAAAAAAATATAAAAAAAAACAAGGCAGTCTGAAAGACAGCTATATCCTCCGCCGCTGTTATTGATAGCAAAAGTGTTGATGGTATAGAGTGGAAGCATTGACGTTGTTAAGTATATTTTATAGTCCATGCATGACGACATCTCCTTCAAGGGGTTTAAAAGATACAGAGTGGACACAAATGGAAGGCTCAAACCTTTGACCTTGAGCCAACCCTAGTTTCATGAAAATTCTTCAAGCAGAGCGGACACAAAATGGAAGGCTTAAACCTTTGACCTTGACCTTGAGCTGACATGGCTGTCTCATGAGTTCTGCACATCGTCTTGATGAAGTGATCATTTGACCCAAGTTTTATGAAAATCCTTTAAGGGGTTTAGGGGATACAGAGCGAACACAAAATGGAAGGCTCAAACCTTTGACCTAGAGTTGTGACCTTGACCCAACATGGCTGATTCATGATGTTCTGCACATCATCTTGATGAGGTGATCATTTGACCCTAGTTTCATGAAAACCCTTCAAGGAGTTTAGGAGATACAGAGCAGACACAAAATGGAAGGCTAAAACATTTGAACTAGAGTTGTGACCTTGACCTTGAGCTGACATGGCTGCCTCACGAGTTCTGCACATTGCCTTGACGAGGTGATCATTTGACCCTAGTTTCATGAAAATCCTTCAAGGTGTTTAAGAGATACAGAGTGGATAAAAAATGGAAGGCTCAAACCTTTGACCTTGACCTTGAGCATACATGACTGACTCTTGAGTTCTGCACATCATCTTGATGAGGTGATCATTTGACCCAAGTTTAATGATAATCCTTCAAGGGGTTTAGGAGATACAGGGTGGACACAAAATAGAAGGCTCGAACTTTTGACCTTGAGTTGTGACCTTAACCCAACATGGCTGATTCATGAGTTCTGCACATCATCTTGATGAAGTGATCATTTGACCCTAGTTTCATGAAAACCCTTCAAGGGGTTTAGGAGATACAGAGTGGACACAAAATGGAAGGCTTAAACATTTGAACTAGAGTTGTGACCTTGACCTTGAGCCGACATGGCTGACTCATGAGTTCTGCACATTGTCTTGATGAGGTGATAATTTGACCCTAGTTTCATGAAAATCCTTCAAGGGATTTAAGAGTTACAGAGTAGACACAAAATGGAAGGCTCAAACCTTTGACCTAGAGTTGTGACCTTGACCTTGAGCCAACATGGCTGATTCATGAGTTCTGCACATCATCTTGATGAGGTGATCATTGACCAAAGTTTCATGAAAACCCTTTAAGGGGTTTAGGAGATACAGAGCGGACACAAAATGGAAGGCTTAAACCTTTGACCTAGAGTTGTGACCTTGACCTTGAGCCAACATTGGTGATTAATGAGTTCTGCACATCATCTTGATGAGGTGATCATTTGACCATAGTTTCATGAAAACCCTTTAAAGGGTTTAGGAGATACAGAGCAGAGACAAAATGGAAAGCTTAAACATTTGAAGTAGAGTTGTGACCTTGACCTTGAGCTGACATGGCTGACTCATGAGTTCTTCACATTGTCTTGATGAGGTGATCATTTGACCCTAGTTTCATGAAAATCCTTCAAGGGGTTTAAGTTACCTGGCATGGACACAATTGTTATTGACGAACAGACGGATGGGAGACCATTCCTATAACCACTATTGGTGGGGGATTGAAAAACTTCCAGTTTTCAGTGGCAGTACACATTTATACCCAGTTTAGCTAGGCATGCATGGTACTGGCCATACACATAAATTTGTTAATTTTATGTTTACACAAACTATATGTAGTAACTGTTTGTATTTTCAAATGTGAAATTTGGGTTTTTTATACCTTTAAAAATATTGATAAACTGTGGCAGATGTGTTTAAATTCATTAAAATGTTCTTCTGCTATAAATTATTAGATTAAATAAAATACTGGATCAAATATTGTAGACCTATTTCTTGGTCTTGGTCCCAATAATATATAAGTAGGCAGATGGGACATCAATAGCTTGATTTATCTTAAGATATTCAATATGCATCTATCACTAAAATAATGTATTTTAAGGTAAGCAGGAGCTGTCGGAGGACAGCAACGCTTGACTATTCAACAGCCAAGTCAATTGAATGAATACAGAAGTCGAAAAAGGGGCATAATTTTGAAAAAACGCAAAGTAGAGTTATGGGTCCTACACATTTTATGTCAGATCATGACAGTGCACATGTAAAATTTCAATCCAATTCCATTAGTGGATACTGAGATACCAGCTTGCATACAAAAACTTAACCAAAAACTGCTAAGTCAGAAAAAGGGGCATAATTTTGAAAAAATGCAAAGTAGAGTTATGGGACCTGCACAGTGCATGTCAAATCATGACAGTGAATAAGTGTGTGAAGTTTCAATCCATTCCCATTAGTGGATACTGAGATACCAACTTACATACAGAACTTTAACCAAGAATTTCTAAGTCGAAAAAGGGGCATAATTTTGTACAAAAGCAAAACAGAGTTATGGAACCTGTGCAATGTAGGTCAGTTTATCACAGTGGATAAGTGTGTGAAGTTTCAATCCATTCACACAAGTGGTTACTGAGATACCAGCTTACATACAAAACCTTAACCAAGAATTTCTAAGTCGAAAAAAGGGCATAATTTAGTAAAAAAGCAAAACAGAGTTATGGAACCTGTGCTATGTAAGTCATTTTATCACAGTGAATAAGTGTGTGAAGTTTCAATTTATTCCCATAAGTGGAATCTACTATTCTTTGAATAGTCGAGCTAAAAATCCCCATCAAATTAATTCATCTTGACCAACTATATAAACTTATCATGTCTGTAGAGCTACATTCACAATTTAATGTCATGTAAAAACTGTCATTTGTTTAAAAAAAACTTCCAGGATTTTAGTGGTAGCACACATATATACACTGTGCACAGCTACACATGTATTAAGTACTATTTTGAATCTGACACACTGTATTGACACATTAATTTTATGTTTACTTAATAACTATGAAGTCATTGTTCATACTTTCAAATATGAGGCTGGGTCTTATGTATCTTTAAAACATTTAAGAACTAGAGCTGCTTTTGAGAAAAGCGTCTCCCACAACTGCCTAATCATCTAAATAGTAAGTCAGTCTTTATATACTGTTTACTCACTACAAATATATCTTTGAAGTGTAAAAAGCCTGATTTTGGGTAATTCAAGGGCTATAATTCTGAAGTGCCTTCGACGATTTGGTCAGTTAATGAACTTGGCCGGGGAGTTATGGTCAAAAACATTTGGTTCAAGTTTGGTGAAGATCGGATGAAAACTGTTTGACTTAGAGTGCGAAAAAGAGTAAAAAGGCCGATTTTCGGTAATTCAAGGGCCATAATTCCAAAGTGCCTGGGCCGATTCCGCTAGTTCTCCAAGTTGGCCAAGGACTTATGGTCAAAAACATTTTGTTCAAGATCAGATGAGAAATGTTTGACTTAGAGTGCTGACAAGGGTAAAAAGGCCTATTTTCGGTAATCCAAGGGCCATAATTCAAAAGTGCCTGGGTGAATTTAAATGTTTGACTTAGAGTGCGGACAAGATTTGTGACAGACACACAAACAAGTGTAAATCAATATGTCTCCCACACCACTGTATGTTGGAAGACACAATTATGATTTAATAAATCATGGTTTAGGTCCCTAAAATATATCAGTGTCTATTCACAACTGTAATAACAATGTACATACACTGGTTTTTCACTTAAAATCATAAAAAGGATTAGTGTCTCTCCAGCACTAAAGTGTCCATGATCTACAAAAATGAAAACAACAAAATCAGCGACACATTTTTTATTTCAAACAAATGAGCACAAATTTCCATTGAGGTACATGAAAATATCAATTTAGAAAAAATAAAACAATGTGCAAAGTCACTTAATGGGTAACAATTTAAATCTTAAGATAAAATTATTGTTAAAACATTTTGACCTAAGTTTCAATAGTAAATTTGGTTAATTAGTACATAGACAAATGACATAAACTTAAAACATGCTGAGAAGGAAACAAGCTAGGCAAAGTTGCCATAATAAACTAGAAGAATTACAGCAAACATGATTATATTAGTTCTGTCACAGATAGTCCAACTTGTGGCATAATTATCACTTCCATTTCAGTGTTGTGACTCAGTGGACGGATCAGGGGAGGTAACTAAGGTCACTGATTGGACTAAATCACAGAGAGCTGTAAGACAGCAGTCAAGTCACCAATCAGTTTTGACAGGGACACAAAGGGATACCTACAAATGTTTGTTCCATTTGAATTTGAAATATCAGGTCTGGTGTTCATAAAACAGCTTCAATCAATGCTGTTTTTTTTTTATCCACATGCATACCAGAACATCATTCTTCATGAGAATGTGTAAAGACCAATAGAAAGGAGGACTACAATTATACAGTAAATCGTTTGATCAAATTGAGTTGTTGACCATGTTCGTACTGTTTTGCTAGAGTCAGTGATACAAAACCTACATATGAAACTCAATATGTTGTCACCTTACTGAAGATGAATCTGTACCAAATCTCAACGGTGAACCCCAACAATATTATACAAAACATGTTTGAAACTAAAGAAGAACTAATATGTTGATACCATGGGATTATTACAAAGTGACATGATTTAATGCTGTACAATTGCAAGGAACACAACTGAAACAAAACAGAAATGCATTAAAACTATTCTTGTTTTACAAAAAAAAATATTTCAAAAGGAATTAATATAAAGCAGTTTTTATTACCAAAAGCCATATAGTAAACTAAAGCAATGCAAATTCATTGAGATATCCAAGAATTTGTGGAAAACAAAATATTATGTTACACCTGTTATGAACAGAAAAAAACACTTTATATGAATCTTTAAAGCACTGACTTTATCTAGATAACAATGGAAAAACAAGAGGACCATGATGGTCCTGAATCGCTCACCTGTCCCCACATGGCGTCGTTTTTTCTATTATTTGACATAGTGACCTAGTTTTTGAGCTCATGTGATCCAGTTTTGAACTTGACCTAGATATCATCAAGATAAAAATTCTGACCAATTTTCATGAAGATCCATTGAAAAATATGGCCTCTAGTGAGGTTTTTCTATTATTTGACCTAATGACCTAGTTTTTGAAGGCATGTGACCCAGTTTTGAACTTGACCTAGATATCATCAAGATGAACATTCTCACCAATTTTCAAGTTACAAAATTATTGGCAAAATTCAGCAATATAAAATTGCCTTTGACCATTTACAAAACACAATACATTATGGCAAAGACAGGTACAAATACAAAAACATTTCATTTGCAATATATACATGTAATAATCACAGAAACAGTTCATTGTTCAAGGGTATTGATACGGACATTCATAGCTTCTTTTATATATTTGGCTATGTTAACTAGTTTAGTTTTATTATTAGCTGACATCAAAGAATAGTATTTCTGTCTACTGGGCCAGGATACATTACCTAGATATTTCTTTCTAATATCATGATATTTTGTACAGCATAACATAAAGTGGTATTCAGATTCAATCATATTCTTATTACACAAAGCACATACTCTATTTTCCCTTGGTATGCTGTTATATCTTCCAGTTTCTATGGCTAAGTTCTTATACGAGTAAATCATTTTCTTAAGTTCATCATTTGATAATTTAACAATATAACTTTCAAAACAAAAAGTAGTTTTAAAGTTACAATAAGTATCTAGTTTAGCACTTTCATTTATGGATGCATTCCAATCTTGCATGTATTGATCGAATAATCGTGTCTTAAACATATCAAATTTATGTATATCAACATTAAAATTAACAAGTACATTATGATATCCTAATGGGTCAATTATAGAGTGTATTCGCGTTGTCAAACAATTTGAACTGACATTATTACACAAGTCAATATAAACTGTATGGATAGGTGAGTTTACATTTTTCATGACTTTAAACCAGAATTTAAGTGCTCTGGACTTACATATTATTGACAAAGGAAACCTTCCAAGTTCCCCATATACAGCACTGTTTGGGGTTTGTTTCTTAACACCCAATATATATTTACAAAAGCGCACGTGGAGTTTATCAACATCCTTCAAATTATACACACCCCAAACCTCGGATCCGTATGTCAATATTGGAACTACCATAATGTCGAATAATTGAAGTTTGGTCTTAACATCTAAATTCCCCTACCAAACAATGATAGTAAATTACTATAGGCTCTTAAAGCTTGATCGTGTAGCGCCTTGACAGCTTCGTTCATAGATCCAGTGCGAATGAATTTCACACCCAGGTATGTAAAATGCTCAACCCTTTCTATTATTTCATTATTTATATAAATATCAGCATAATTATTTTGCCTACGTTTCGAAAATACACATAGCTTAGTTTTACTTACGTTAATTTTTAAACCCAACCTCTCAGAATATTGATATAGACTATCAATTTGCGCTTGTAAACTAGTAGGATCAGTGGTGAACAAAACAATATCATCTGCAAATAGGATTAAATACATTGATAGAAGTTCAAGATCTTTCTCAGTCAATGCATGCATATTTATATTATCAACAATATCATTAACAAAAAGTATAAATAACTAGGGAGGTAATGGTTCTCCCTGTTTTAACCAAACAGTTACGTCAAAAAAATCAGATAGTTTCATAGAGCTATATCCTCTATAATTGACACATGATTGGACATTATTATATATACAGGCCTTTGATGAAAAAGTAGGAGAAAAGTAGGAGCCTCTGATATAAAAAAAGTAGGAGAAAAGTAGGAAAAAAGTAGGAGCTTCTGATATAAACAAGAGGACCATGATGGTCCTGAATCGCTCACCTCTTCCCACATGATCCAGTTTTGAGTATGACGTCGTTTTTTCTATTATTTGACATAGTGACCTAGTTTTTGAGCTCATGTGACCCAGTTTTGAACGTGACCTAGATATTATCAAGATAAAAATTCTGACCAATTTTCATGAAGATCCATTGAAAAATATGGTCTCTAGAGAGGTCACAAGGTTTTTCTATTATTTGATCTATTGACCTAGTTTTTTATAGCACGTGACCCAGTTTCAAACTTGACCTAGATATCATCAAGGTGAACATTCTGACCAATTTTCATGAAGATCCATTGAAAAATATGGTCTCTAGAGAGGTCACAAGGTTTTTCTATTTCAAGACCTACTGACCTAGTTTTTGATCGCAGTTGACCCAGTTTCAAACTTGACCTAGATATCATCAAGATAAACATTCAGACCAACTTTCATACAGATCCCATTAAAAATATGACCTCTAGAGAGGTCACAACGTTTTTTTCATTATTTGACCTACTGACCTACTTTTTGACGGCACGTGACCCACTTTCGAACTTGACCTAGATATCATCAAGATGAACATTCTGACCAATTTTTATGGAGATCCATTCATAAGTATGGCCTCTAGAGAGGTCACAAGGTTTTTCTATTTTTAGACCTACTGACCTAGTTTTTGACCGCACATGACCCTGTTTCGAACTTGACCTAGATATTATCAAGATGAACATTCAGACCAACTTTCATGAAGATCCATTGAAAAATATGGCCTTTAGAGAGGTCACAAGGTTTTTCTATTATTTGACCTACTGACCTAGTTTTTGAGGGCACGTGACCCACTTTCGAACTTGACCTAGATATCATCAAGATGAACATTCAGACCAATTTGTATGAAGATCCATTGAAAAATATGGCCTTTAGAGAGGTCACAAGGTTTTTCTATTATTTGACCTACTGACCTAGTTTTTGATGGCACGTGACCCAGTTTCGGTTTGACCTAGATATCATCAAGGTGAACGTTCTGACCAATTTTCATGAAGATCTTGTGAAATATATGGCCTCTAGAAAGGTCACAAGGTTTTTCTATTTTTAGACTTACTGACCTAGTTTTTGACCACACGTGACCCAGTTTCGAACTTGACCTAGATATCATCAAGGTGAACATTCTGACCAATTTTCATGAGGATCTTGTGAAATATATGGCCTCTAGAGAGGTCACAAGGTTTTTCTATTTTTAGACCTCCTGACCTAGTTTTTGATGGCACATGACCAAGTTTCGAACTTGACCTAGATATCATCAAGGTGAACATTCTGACCAATTTTCATGAAGATTTTTTAAAATATATGGCCTCTAGAAAGGTCACAAGGTTTTTCCATTTTTAGATCTACTGACCTAGTTTTTGACCGCACGTGACCCAGTTTCGAACTTGACCTAGATATCATCAAGGTGAACATTCTGACCAATTTTCATGAAGATCCATTGAAAATTATGGCCTCTAGAGAGGTCACAAGGTTTTTCTATTTTTAGACCTACTGACCTAGTTTTTGATGGCACGTGACCCAGTTTCGAACTTGACCTAGAATTTACCAAGATGAACATTCTGACCCATTTTCATAAAGATCCCATGAAAAATGTGACCTCTAGAGATGTCACAAGGAAAAGTTTACAGGCGGACGCACGGACGACGGACACCGCGCGATCACAAAAGCTCACCTTGTCACTTTGTGACAGGTGAGCTTAAAAGTAGGAGAAAAGTAGGAAAAAAGTAGGAATCTGATGATAAATAGTAGGAACTTATGAGAACAAACTTGCCAGTTTTAGAAGAAAAGCATAAGCGGCGAAGTGCATAGCGCAAAGAGGGGGTAGGGGGTAGGTTTGGGAGGGGGGCCTCTGTCCAAGTTGGGGGAAGGATGAGTGGGGTTTCTCCCTGAATGTTTTTGATATAATGTCTAAGTTCAGAATTACTGGAGGGGTACTCTTCTCCTCTTAGGGGTGAGGGTGGGTGTCAGGGGGCTGTCCCCTGGAAAATATTGAAATACAGGTATGAAATGGTGGGGCTTTGGTGCATTTTTTTTGTCTAAATTTTGAGGTATGGGCGGAGGTATTCAAGTCATTTTAGTGTGGTCTGGGGGCTCTCCCCCTGGAAAATTTTGCAATACAGGTATGAAATGGTGGGCTCTGGGTGCATTTTTTGGTCTTAATTTTTAGGTATGGGAAGAGGTATCTCAGTCATTTTAGGGGGGTCAGGGGCTGTCCCACTGGAAAACTTTGAAACACAGGTATGAAATGGTGGGCTTTGGGTGCATTTTTTGGTCTTAATTTTTAGGTATGGAAGAGGTATCCCAGTCATTTTAGAGGCTCAGGGGGCTTTCCCCTGGAAAATTTTGAAATACAGGTATGAAATAGTGGGCTCTGGTGCATTTTTGGTTTAAATTTTTAAGTATGGGAAGAGGTATCCCAGTCATTTTAGGGGGGTCAGGGGGCTGTCACACTGGAAAATTTTGAAACACAGGTATGAAATGGTGGGCTCTGTGTGCATTTTTTGGTCTAAATTTTGAGGTATGGGAGGAGGTATCCCAGTTATTCTAGGAGGGTCAGAGGGCTCTCCCACTGGAAAATTTTGCAATACAGATATAAAATGGTGAGCTCTGAGTGCAGTTCTTGGTCTTAATTTCTAGGTATGGAAGGAGGTATCCCAGTCATTTTAGGGGGGTCAGGGTGCTCTTCCCCTGGAAATATTTGAAATACAAGTATGAAATGATGAGCTCTGTTGCATTTTTTGGTCTTAATTTTGAAGTACTGGGAGAGGTATTTTCCTAATTTTTTTTTTCGGGGGGCGGGGGGGGGGGGGGGGCCAGTGTGTTCTCCCCCTGGAAAATTTTGAAATACAGGTATGAAATGGAGGCTTCTGGTGTAGTTTTGTGTCTAAATTTTGAGAAAATATTTGTCCTTGGCCAAAATAGTTGGGTGCAACCTTGATGGGTATAGGTCACTTCTCAGCAAACTGGGGAGGGTTATATTGGGGCATGGGCCTGATTCTTGTACATTTACTCACAATTACACAGCAGCACAATATATAAGGTTTTTCTATTTTCATGATGCTTTGAGGTCCCCATTGTACAAAGCTACCTGCAACCTCTTATGCTCCAATATCAAGGTCAGTATTCAACTCACAAAATGAAGAGGTCACCAGCAGCATATCAAAGGTCTCTAGAGCCTCACCAGTACACCCTCAGTCCTTACATTGTGTAACAAAATTCATTATACAAATAGACTAACAACATTTGTTAACATATTTTTTCTTCTTTAGATAAAAAAGTAGGAATAGTAGGAGTTTTTTCAAAAAAAGTAGGAAAAAGTAGGAACAGACCTAAAAAGTAGGAAAAGTAGGAAAAAGTAGGACTACTTGAAAGCCTGTATATACATTTAATCATATTGGTCATTTTACTACTAATCCTTGTTTGAATCAATTTATGCCATGAAAGGCTCTTTGGTAGTCCACAAACAAACACCATAAATAGACCAGTTTCCCAATACGTTATGCGTACTATTTATAGATTTCACGTGACCCGAAATATCCAAAACGCGGCTCGATGTGATAGTTTCCTGTTTGACATTATAAACAATGGCGAGTGTTACTGATAAATATTTGAGCTTTTCTACACACGATTTACAGGAATTAAACGTAAAACAACTGAAGCAATTACTTTAGACTGTTAATGAAAGTACTTTGGAAAGAAAGCGTCTTTAGTTTCACGCTTATATATTCATATTTGCCGAGTAAACAGTAGTGGAACTGACGACCCAAAACTCGCGGAAGTAAACAAAGGACGAATTGACATTAATATTCCGAGGGAAAGTACGTTTAGTGATTTGACAGTTTTAGCAGGAGATGCTGTTTGGACGTCCGACTTGAGAAACCTCCCCGAGGTTAACTTTCACCAGTTGTATGATTACTTGGTTGTGAAAACATCAAAGTGTGTACAAACAACAAGAGCTGTCAGTGGACAGCGCGCTCGACTATTCTCACTGCCTGATAGTATAATATAAGCAATGTGTAAAACTTTAACATTACAATAAGCATATTCTAAGTCAAAAAGGGGCCATAACTCAGTCAAAATGCTTGATAGCGTTGCTTCCTCCTTTTTACAGACTGGGGTCATGATGGTAAACAATTATGCAAAATATGAAAGCAATACCTCAATTGACCTTGAAAATATTTGGGGCGGTACGCAAACTTTAACATTTATTCAAAGTCGAAAAGGGGCCATAATTCAGTCAAAATGCTTGATAGAGTTGCTTCCTCCTTTTTACAGACTGGGGTCATGATGGTAAACAAGTATGCAAAATATGAAAGCAATATCTCAATTGACTTTGAAAATATTTGGGGCGGTACGCAAACTTTAACATTTATTCAAAGTCGAAAAGGGGCCATAATTCAGTCAAAATGCTTGATAGAGTTGCTTCCTCCTTTTTACAGACTGGGGTCATGATGGTAAACAATTATGCAAAATATGAATACTTAATAGAGTTGCCTCCTCCTTTTTACAGACTGGGGTCATGATGGTAAACAAGTATGCAAAATATGAAAGCAATATCTCAATTGACTTTGAAAATATTTGGGGCGGTACGCAAACTTTAACATTTATTCAAAGTCGAAAAGGGGCCATAATTCAGTCAAAATGCTTGATAGAGTTGCTTCCTCCTTTTTACAGACTGGGGTCATGATGGTAAACAAGTATGCAAAATATGAAAGCAATATCTCAATGGACATTGAAAATATTTGGGGTGGTACGCAAACTTTAACATTTGTGTGACGCTCACGCCGATGCCAGGGCGAGTAGGATAGCTCCCCTATTCTTTGAATAGTCGAGCTAAAAATGTAACTTTATATAGTAAAGGCAAAAGTGATTGCTTCAATGAAGAAGGTAAAATACAATGTTGTTGTTGTATACAGTGAACTTGCAGATGTGCTTCATGCAGCATGTGAATGTCCTGCTGGGTAAGAATCTGCAGTTTTTCTCACCTTAAATTATACCGTAAAATTTAATTTATACCATTTTTACCGATGAATTGTTGCAAGGAATATTTATATAGATAAAGGAACTTTGTTTAATAGGGCGTAAATTGTGCCTACAGTTTTAAAAACTTAGGCGTAAATTGTGCCTACAGTATTAAAAATTTTATGTACATCTATTACCTATCTATCTACTGTTTATTCTTGGCTATGTTTTTATTTCAATAAGATTATTTTGAAATAATTTATGATTGAATGTTTTATTTCTCATTTCAGACTGGGTCCAACTGGGGAGGGCAAGTGCAACCATATAGGTGGGCTTCTGTTTTGTGTGGAAGATTTCAGTAGAAAGCGTTTACAGAAAGCCCCTGAAGCTGTAACATGCATCAGGAAGCTGGAATGTGCCCAGAGACCTGAAAGTTAGTTCCACTGAACTTCCAGATATGAAAATAAAAAAGCTTGTTCACGGAAAGAGGCAGGACACAAAACCATCCGTAACCTTGTATGATCCACGTGCACCGGTTGACCGTTTTGTAGATGTTCCTGCACTAAGGACTCTATATGATGATTTAGAAGACTGTATGCCAGCATCTGGCTTCTTTCTCTTTCATGATGACCCAGAAGATATACAACATGAGGAGATAACCCTTGAAGAGAGCATACTTGTTAGTGAAAATGTTGAGGTTACTGCAACATTAAATTATTGTGAAAGTAACAGTGCTAAAAAAGACAGGATTGAACAAAATTTGGTAAAAATGTTTTCAGTGGAGGGTATTAATGTCCCAGAGAACACTGATATTGACAGTGAGGAAACGGAATCAGCCGTTTATGATTATGTGAAAAAACTGAATGCTGATAACTCTGTAATAGATGCCATTGAAACCAGGACAAAAGACCAGTTACAATGTAAACTTTGGAATGACCTCCATAAGACAATGCTAACTTCATCAAACTTTGGTAAAGTAATTAAATGTAAAAACAAGAGCTGTCTCCATAGCATGACACATGCCCCCGATGGCACTTTGAATGAATAGTTATGGCCGATGTTAGAGTTTAGGACCTTTGAGCTACGAACCTGGGTCTTGCGCGCAACACGTCGTCTTACTGTGGTACACATTCATGCCCAATAATTTTAAAATCCATGCATGAATGACAAAGATATGGACCGAACATGCCCATCAATGCACTATCATGAAATATGACCTTTAACGTCTAAGTGTGACCTTGACCTTTGAACTTTAGACCTGGGTCTTGCGCGTGACACGTCGTCTTACTGTGGTACACATTCATGCCAAGTTAATTGAAAATCCATCTATGGATGACAAAGATATGGACCGGACACGAAAATTGCGGACAGACCGACAGACGGTTCAAAAACTATATGCCTCCCTTCGGGGGCATAAAAATCCTGATGATATAATTAAGCAATTACTGTACACAAACTTTTCACCGGTAGCGATGAAATATAGGAAAGATCACAAGAACAGTGCAGTCCGGGCATATGAACAAAAAATGAGACTCCGGGCAAACAGCAGAAGTTGAAAAAATGGGATTGCGGATATGCGAACAATTTCCCGCCCTAGGGGCAAATGTTGATGGCAAGGTTTATGATAAATCAACAGAGAGCTATGGTTGTCTTGAAGTCAAATGCCCAATGTCCAGAGCTGGTCTCACACTTGCAGAAGCTGTGCAGAAAAAACCATTTTGTTTACAAACTTGTGGTCAGGGTCAGATTAGATTGAATAACAAGAGGACCATGATGGTCCTGAATCGCTCACCTATCCCCACATGACCCAGTGTTGAACTGAGTATGACGTCGTTATTTCTATTATTTGACATAGTGACCTAGTTTTTGAGCATATGTGACCTAGATATCATCAAGATAAAAAATTCTGACCGATTTTCATGAAGATCCATTGAAAAATATGGCCTCTAGAGAGGTCACAAGGTTTTTCTATTATCTGACCTAATGACCTAGTTTTTGAAGGCACGTGACCCACTTTTAAACTTGACCTAGATATCATCAAGGTGAACATTCTCACCAATTTTCATGAAGATCTCGTGAAAAATATGGCCTCTAGAGAGGTCACAAGGTTTTTCTATTTTTCGACCTACTGACCTAGTTTTGATCGCACATGACCCAGTTACGAACCTGATCTAGATATCATCAAGCTGAACATTCTCACCAATTTTCATGAAGATCCATTGAGAAATATGGCCTCTAGAGAGGTCACAAGGTTTTTCTATTTTTAGACCTACTGACCTAGTTTTTGACCCCACGTGACCCAGTTTCGAACTTGAACTAGATATCATCAAGGTGAACATTCTGACCAATATTCATGAAGATCTCATGAAAAATATGGCCTCTAGAGAGGTCACAAGGTTTTTCTATTTTTAGATCTACTGACCTAGTTTTTAACCCCACGTGACCCAGTTTCGAACTTGAACTAGATATCATCAAGATAAACATTGACCAATTTTCATGAAGATCCATTGAAAAATATGGCCTCTAGAGAGGTCACAAGGTTTTTCTATTTTTAGAACTACTGACCTAGTTTTTGACATAACGTGATTCAGTTTCTAACCTGACCTAGATATCATCAAGGTGAACATTCTGACCAATTTTCATGAA